>NC_133655.1:220174682-220329315 GCF_009905375.1 Apium graveolens | reverse complement strand
CGGGTATTTAAGAAGTATTTGGACAAATTTGCGTGGTATTCATTGATGACAATCCTTATTTATTCTAAGTCGGAAGAAGAACATAAGCAGCACCTCTGGATAGCATTGGAGATACTCCGACAAGAGAAGTTGTATGCCAAGTTTACCAAATGTGAGTTTTGGTTAAAGGAAGTTCATTTTGGGGCATGTATTGGAAATGAGGGAGTTAAAGTGGATCCGGCAAAGATTGAGGCAGTTATGAATTGGGAGAGGCCAAAGACTCCTACGGAAGTGCGAAGTTTTCTAGGATTGGCCGGATACTATAGAAGATTCGTCAAGGATTTCTCGAAGATCGCCACGCCATTGACCAAGTTAACCAGAAAGAATCAAAAGTTTGAATGGAGTGCAGAATGTGAAGATAGCTTTCAAGAATTAAAGCAGAATTGGTAACAGCTCCGGTGTTGGTACTTCCAGATGATCAAGGGAATTTTGTAATATTCAGCGACGCTTCACATAAGGGTTTGGGTTGTGTGTTGATGCAACACAGTAAGTGATCGCATATGCGTCAAGATAGTTGAAGCCGCATGAGTTAAAGTACCCGACGCATGACTTGGAACTAGCCGCTATAGTGTTCGCACTCAAGATCTGGAGACATTACCTCTATGGAGAGAAGTGTGAAATCTACACGGATCACAAGAGTTTAAAGTACATTTTTACTCAGAAAGAGCTCAATATGAGGCAGAGGAGATGGCTGGAATTGATCAAGGACTATGACTGCTCGATAAATTACCATCCTGGGAAAGGCGAACGTAGTGGCCGATGCTCTGAGTAGGAAAGAGAGATTGAATATGATGATAACATCAAAAGAGTTACTGGAGAAATCGAAAAATTGGAATTGGAACTTTATGCTTATGGAAAAGTTGCGGAAGTTTGTCGTGCAATGACCTTTCAGCCAACACTAGTGGAAAAGATAAAGAAGTGTCAAGAGGAAGTAATGGAAAAAGAGAAGAAACAGTTATCTGGAGAGGAGATTAATACTCAAAGGGATGAGCAAGGGATACTAAGGTTTTTATCCAGAATATGGATTCCCCATGTACCTGAATTAAAGAATGAGATCCTCCATGAAGCCCACAATTCAAAATTTTCAATCCACCCGGGAAGCACCAAGATGTATCGAGACTTAAAGAAGAACTTTTGGTGGCCAAATATGAAGCGAGACGTGGCAGAATGGGTTGCAAAGTGCTATACTTGTCAGAAAGTAAAGGCAGAACATCAACGACCAAGCGGATTAATTCAGCCCCTGAAGATTCCAGAATGGAAATGGGAAAATATTGCTATGGTCTTTATAGTAGGACTACCGCGAACGAAATCCGGACATGACGCAATATGGGTTATAGTTGATCGTCTTACGAAGTCGGCGCATTTCCTTCCAATAAACGAGAAGTCGTCATTAGACAAGTTGGTTCATTTGTATGTGCGTGAAATCGTACTAAGGCATGGAGTACCCGTATCAATAGTTTCAGACAGAGATCCCCGATTTAACTCAAGATTCTGGAAGCAATTTCAGGAGTGTCTTGGCACGAAGTTGAATATGAGCACGGCGTACCACCCACAGACGGATGGCCAGAGTGAAAGAACAATTCAAACAATTGAAGACATGTTGCGCAGTTGTGCAATCGATTTTGCTGGAAGTTGGGACGACCATTTGCCATTGATTGAATTCTCTTACAACAACAGCTATCATTCCAGTATCGGCATGCCACCATACGAAGCTTTGTACGGGCGAAAATGTAGATCACCAACAAGTTGGAATGAAGTAGGAGAAGGAAGAATTCTCGGCTCGGATTTGGTACAACAGTTGCATGACTCGGTCAAGTTAATTCAGAAAAGATTGCTTGCTGCTCAAGATAGACAGATGAAGTATGCGGATCCAGCACGTAAGGACGTTCAATTCCAAATTGGCGAAGCTGTGTTGCTGAAGGTGTCACCTAGGAAAGGGTTGATAAGATTTGGCAAGAAAGG
Source organism: Apium graveolens (assembly GCF_009905375.1). Classification (NCBI taxonomy): domain Eukaryota; kingdom Viridiplantae; phylum Streptophyta; class Magnoliopsida; order Apiales; family Apiaceae; genus Apium; species Apium graveolens. The sequence goes on along the minus strand of NC_133655.1, from coordinate 220,327,314 downwards.
GAAGTAGCACCTAGATACATAGGTCCTTTTGAGATTTTGAGTCAAGTGGGAAAGGTGGCCTACGAGTTGGCCTTACCACCTCAGTATCGGCATGTGCATAATGTGTTCCATGTGTCGTTGCTTAAGAAGTACAATCCTGACGCTAGCCATGTGATAGAATATGAACCTGTAGAAATTCAGGCAGACCTGTCATTTGTGGAGCAACCGGTTAAATACTCGACCTGGCAAGTAAAAAGTCTTAGAAATAAATCCGTAAAGTTAGTAAAAGTACTTTGGAGGAACCCTAAGGTCGAAGAGTCGACTTGGGAGTTAGAGTCTGATATGCGTTCCCGGCATCCTCATCTTTTCTCTTAGATTCTGGGGACAGAATCCCTTAAGGGGGAGAGGATGTTACGACCGACATTTTATGTAATATTATTTGTGGATTTGGTATAATATTTAAGTCAAATGAAAATATATTCAATGATTGTACGCTAGAGTGAGTGAAAATTTCTGCGTTATAAATTTGCTTTGTGTAGTATATGATTTTTCAAAGCAAGAGTTTATTTAATTTCTTTATTTTTGATTTATAAGGAATATTCTAAGCTTTGGAAAAATTTTCTTTTAAAAGGAATTTTGTTCACAAATTTTGAAAATGATTTTATAAAGTCTCTAAAAATCCAAGTTATTTTATGATATAAATTTTATAATTTTTGAACTTGTATTTTATTTTATAAAAATAAATCTTTATAAATGTTAGTTGTCATAATTATCAAATTACATGGTTGTCCTTGCATGCAAATCCTTCCCTATTCAATTCAAAGGGCTAAAGAGACAATTCCAACCCCACTAACTCTTAATTTTCTAGCCAAATTCCTTCTTTGCCCTTGCATGCAAAATAAACCAAGTAAAAGTGGAGGGATAGTCTTGTCAATTCTCATTCCCACTCACATTTGCCAAATCAAAAACCATAAAGCAAGCAATTGATGTGATCATCCACTCCACTCACCATCACACTTTCTCCTCCCACCTTCCTCACTCTCTCACTCTCGGCCCTCCCCCTCCTTCTCTCGGTTTTTTAGCCGAAACCAACCCCCTCCCCATTTTCTTCATTCCTCCACCAAGTTTCCACCTTCTACACAAGTAAATGTTACTTACCATACCATGATCACATATATTCCAAAGAGTTTTGAGTAGAAAGTTTAAGTTTTAAAGTTGCATGTTAAGGTTTTAGTTGAAACTCAAAATACAATCTTGATTCTTATGGATTTAAGGTTGTTTTTGAGAGGACTACAATGAATGGATAAGTGCCAAGTCTTGAGAAGAAAACTCTTCATGATTTAATGGCCATTTCCATCCATTTTATTCGGCCATGACCATATGGGAGCCGAATAAATGGTCCTTGAAATCATTCTTGTTGTTTTGATCAATTTTTGCATGTATATGTGATAATGACTTGAATTTTGTAGTGAAAATTTGATAAAACTCCTTGCATGCTAAGTGATCATCTAGGTATACCTTATTCTAGGCTTGCATGTCAATTTTAAGATGGAATATATGTAGAAAATATGTTGTTTTGGTTTGAAAAACCCGAAGGCATGCATGCATGAGGATTTCTCTTAGAATGTTGTAAGATTTTGATCATTTGGAAAGATTTTGTTAGTGAGCCTTAATTTCAGTAGGTATAATGTGTTAATATTGATTTATGCTTCTTGTTGCATGGTAATAATTCGTGGTTATCTTTTATAAAAATATATATATCTTGTTATTTCAAAAGCATGAAGATTTGTGATTTGTGAAGAGTAGTCTCTTTTGTTTTGCCATAATTGTACCTTAGGTAAGGATGATCTCACCAAGGTTATTTTGAGAAAATGGGAGTTAGTTCAGTAGAATACCATGTATAAGTCTTGGTTTAAGTATTTAGTTGTTGTTAGTTGAGTTTGTCAAGTCAAAAACCTTAAAAAATGAGAGTTATAGTTTCTGCAGAAAAATCAGTATAGCACCCTGAGGTTTAGAGTGAGTTTTGACCATGTCATTGGTGTGCACTTTGAGGCCCAAGCTACCAGAAGTTAGTATTGGGAGTATATAATAGTTTTTAGGAGTTGGTTAGAGGTTTGCATGTCATTTGGTTAGGTGCACAAGTAGAATCACAAAATCTGTCCAGCAGGGGACAGTTTTGTTGCAACTTGGAAAGAGGGAGATTTGACCATGTCATGGGTAGGCCCTCATTAGGCCCAATTGGGCCTTAGTTAGAGGGTATATCAGAGAAGTTTTTCCAACCATAGTTCATAGGATATGAGCTAGAACCATGTGTCACAAGTTAATTCAAGTCAGGGCATTTTTTGCCCAGAAAAACAGGGGAATCTTGGACTTTTAGCTTAGGCCCAAGAAGGCCCAAGCCAGGCCCTTGAGCCACATCAAGTTTTTGAGATGCCCTTAGGTCAGGAGAGTCTTGTATAAAAGTTTTGAAGAAAAACTTGTAGTTTAAGAATGTCTAATGTACTCAAGAAACCATAGTTGTCATTCTGAAATTTGCACCAGTGAGCACTATCACTTACCACATAGTTTTAGAACACTTAGAAGTGAGTATTAGGTCAACCACCATAGTTGTAAGATGGTATAAGGTCAGTAGAGAAAAAGGCACAAGTGAGGGTCAATAGGTTTTGGATAATTTAGGAAAGGCACATCGAGTTAGAAAGCCGAAATTAGAAGACCTTGTCTAGTTTAGCGACCAAGTGACTTAAGTCGCGAGTCGAGATCATCCAAGCCTAGTGTTGCATTATGATATATATGGTGTTATTTGGTGTTAATATATGATATGTGAATATGTGGCTATGTGTGTGCAATTATAATTTAAAAGTGAATATAAATTAAGTGCATATAGGCCTAAGTGCCATCCGTGTTTAATTTCGAGTTGTAAATAGGTTAGGTTGGTGAGAATATATTATAATGAGGATTATTATTATTTATGTAGGATCTCGAGACGAGGGAAAACTTGCCATAAAAGTCGAGTGAAGCTCCAGTTGTTGCTCCTACCAGTCAGACCAGACCAGCCTATCTCAAGGCAAGTGATTCAACTTGACCTTCGTATTTACTGCAAATTCATATATATCGATGCAATTATCCTGAGTCATTTTGACATACTTAAATCAAGCGTATCTTTTGTTTATCTTTGAGTTACATAGAGATGCCATGAACCCTCGAGTACGTATTGCAAGTAGTTCAAAAGTCTTTCATGATTGTTTAATGCCATGATAAAAAGAAGAATTGATATATTACTTGATGGATCACCTTGATTAACATGTTGATGTTTCCTAAGTATTAATATATCATCCTGATACTTGAACCCCTATAGAACCTTACTTTGAATTCTGATAGTCAGATACTTACCAGCTTGATTCCTCATTGATTGATACCCTCTTTCTTATCCTAAAGCTTGACAATTCTGATATGTCCCGAGTTAAAGATCATTCTTCACACCTTAACACCCTTAGTATTCTTGAAGCTTACCTTCTTGATGATCCAGCACTTGAACCTTGATGAGAAACCATTGCTTTGAGCCCAAATTGGCATTACCCTTCATATTATCCATTAGTCTCACTAAATCCTCTTGTCCAATCCTTGATATTTGAAAACCATTCAATTACTTGAATAAAGAATAGTTTTGTGAATCATGGCTCTGATATTCAGTACCTTGTTTCCCGTGTTTCGAGCTGATCTATAATCCCTTGATAAAAATGTTTACAGTCAAAAGAGATTTTGTCATAAACCGGCATCAGTTTTTAAATAATTAAAATGTGGGTTTTTAGTCCCAAAGGGGGATAAATGTTTTCTTGAATAGTGGATCTGGACTGAGACGCGAGTCCTTTCCACACTTATATTAGGCTTAAAAGTTGCCTAGGGATTCCCAATAATGTTTTAGAACCCAGCGAGGTTCGGGATTACTTCGCGGCTGATCACCGGCTGTAATCCGTAGCGTCATAAAATGATTTTGATTAAGACATGATTTTTAAAATTGTTTTGATGCAAGCAAAATGATGCCATCTCTCATAGTTTTTATCTCTCGTTACCTTTGGTTATGTCTTTCCATTATCATTCTTAAAGGTATATCTCAATTTATGTTCTGTGTCGTACTGTTAGCACTTGTTGAGCATTTGGCTCACTTCTTGCTTTACCCTTATATTACAGCTAGCAGCTATGGTTAGATTCAAGCAGACTGCCCGTAAGACCTGTGATGCTGATGCTTATGTTCGAGCTCAGGTAGAATAAGTAATAATAGTTGTGTGAGGACTCGGTATTTGTAATCAGATGTAATAGTTGGTAGTGTTGGGCTGTTCCAAACCCTAAACTGCAAGATCTTGGATTTTAGTTGTGAATTCTTCATTAAAATGATGTAATAGCTATATTTATTTTGTTATTTAAGTTGGGGGTGTGACATTATAAATATCGTGATAGCAACATAGTTCGTTCTCGTATAGGGCAGCGGGGCACCGAACCCTGAGGTTCAGGAGCATCAGCATGAGGATGTTTTATTACAAGCTGGAGATCAAATTGTGAATCCGATGGAGTACCCTAATGAGGGACCGGATGAGATTCATATTGAGAATGTTGCGGTTGAGGATGTTATTTCGGAAAGGATTGTGGCTGAGGAGGATCTCATGGAGAATCCTGATGAGAATGAAGAGAGGACTGCTGAGGAATTGATGACCGTAGTCAGGGCGACTACCAGAGCAAGAATGGCCGCGAGGGTGGCACTAGAGGATGAAGAGTTACCAAGGGCACAAAGGTTAATGAGGGCAGAAGGAGTGGGGCCTTCCATGACCCCAATTATACCAGTATCAGACCCTCTTCTAGAGGTTCCTGTAGACATCCATGAGGTTCCACCAATTCCTGTTCCATCCCCGGTACAGAGCCCAGCACGTACTGAGGAAATGCCACCTTTATCTCCTGCACCATTGTCACCTGATACCGTGCTTGGTTATCCATTTGGATCTCCTGGGTCTACGCCACCTGCACCCCATGGACTGCTAGATGCTACCACTCAGGCTTCTCTTATCGCCAATTATCATATGACCTTGGGTGGCCTGTCTGAGGCCCGTAATGTTAGGAGTGATCTGTTGGATCGACTTACTGCACCGAGGATTGAGGGTGGGGTACTTCCGGCAGGATTAGCTCATAGCATGGAAAGGATTGAGGCTACCACCCGTGTTACAGCTAGAGGCCATCTCGAGGGTCAGATTGATCTGGCTCTACTTGCAACAATCTTAGACCTCATCACCTCTGTGATGGAGCTGGTTAGGGATGTCGTGCGTGCTTGCATTTCTTGATCCATGGTAGTGTGCAGAGCCAGAGCAATCAGACAAGAATTTCATGCAGCACCGCTTTTGGAGGATTAGCCTAAGTTATGGATGATTAGTTTTAATGACTAGATGATTATCTATGGTAGTACTTTTGGGTTATAAGCAATCAGATCAAATGATGTAATTCTCTTTAATATGTTCAGTTATTGTACCCTCGAACAAATGGTTATGTATATATCCGTTAATTTCAGTTCAGATCAGTTTGTTTGTGATAAGATCATATTGTTAAATGCACTATTAACACTTAAGAGAGTGTCATGAAGTTTATCGAACTTAAGAATTCATAATTTGCAATCGTGCAAGGACTAAACGAGGGAAAGACTTAAGCAAAGTAAGTAAGACAAATATTAAGAGATTCTCAATTTTTTTTCCAAGTAATATGCCCCCACAAGGAATAAGATTAGGGTCAAACCTTGAATGTGATAATCAGGGAGGTCGCAATTAAGATATAAGGAGACCCGAGACAGTACTCCTATATGGAAATTCATGGACCTGTCTAAACAGAACTTATACTTTATTCCCAACCACCACCTTGAGGGAAACAATGTAGTGGGAAATTCTTTCAGGACCTTTAAATCGCTAAGCTTTCAGTGTTCCAAGGAACAAGTTGACCCAGTCGAGGCAAGAGCCTGGCTAAAGGAAATACAAGAATCATTTGAGATTCTAAATGATTGACGAATCACAAAAGAGTGTTTTTGTCACTTACCCTCCTAAGAGAGAGACCACCCACTGGTGAAAGACCAAGGAAGGCACGGAGCAAGAGATTATAATAAACTGATTTAAGTTCAGTCAATTGTTTTTAGGAAAGTACTTCCCAAGGTTATGGAGATAGTGTAAAAGCTTTAGAGCCAGAACAAAGGCAGACGAGTATGATGAATTATGAATCTAAGTTGTAAAAGTTGTCAAGATTCGTTCTAAGGACACGAATCCAGCATGACGGGATGTTTGAAATCGATGCTTATGTTGGGTTGGTTCATGAAATAATGATAAGAGAAGGGAAAATAAAAAGAAACTGAAGTGGAAAGGAATATAAAGGCAATAGAGTTTGAGGAATGATAAGGGAGTTGGGTATGAGGAAACCCTAAAGACTCGTAGCAATAGAAATAGAAAAGTATGCATTCGTCAGGATGAGGGTGATTCACCATGAGTTAAAATTGATGGTTGAGGGCATAAGAGATACATATATTTTATCCCCTGTAAGTTGGGAAGATTCGACGAAACCTTGAGATAATTCGAAGAATAAATAATGAGACGCGGATAGACTGAGGAGACAAGAAAGTAAGAAATTAAGAAAATTGGATGAAGGAAGTGACCTTCAAGAAGGTGAAGTGTAAGACCAGTGGCATGATACCTAGAAAGGGAGACGCCAGATTTGAAAGATATCCCAACATTGAGGTGACTATTGAGATAAACAACAAAAGTAAATAAGGAATTATTAAGAAGAGGTTCACGTTGAACACGACCAATATCTTCCAGAACATCCTTGTTATCATTACCAAATTAGGCAAGAAAAGCGGATAACCGTTGTTATCTTTTGGAGGCCATATTGATTGACCTCATTTTGTATACAGATGTTATTGTGAAATTAGGCATATACTATCGAGGTGGGAATGATTGAATAAGACACCCTTATTAGGGATATATGACTTGATTTATCCATGGAAGGATGCAGGTACCTTTTAAAGGTGGAATTAAGGATAGAACATCGGTAACTTAAAATGAATCCTAGGGGAATGCATAAAGGTTGGCATTTCACCCTTAATAGGGACAGTATGAGTTTTGACAGTATGATTTGGAAAGGGTTAAGGTAACAACAACCTTTAAGAATCAGTGGAGAAATTTTTCAGAAGTATATAGACAATGATTTTAGTATTAGTAAATGGTATTTTGATATGCCCTATATCTAGGGAATGCAGGAGGAACGATTCAAGGATAACCTTAGAGGTTTTACAAGGAGAAAGGTAATATTCAAAATTCTCAAGAATAAAAATGTTGATAAAGGAAATATGACGTAATTATAATAATGCCAAGTGGGGCACGTGTTAAACCACGAGAATGTATGGATCGAACCAGTAAAGGTCGAAATTGTTCAGGGCAATTAGGACCTAAGATAAAAGATGTTCTAAGTATGATTGAGAGTCAGTCGTGGCAGTGATTAACCTCTAAAGACTGAGGCAATAACTTATGGAAAAATGGTGATATTTTTTTTCTCATCAAATTTTAAGGAAAACATCTTCACATAAGCAGTGATTGAAATGAGGTAGAAAATTTATTTGGAGGTGGTTAAAATGACATTGACTGTAAGGAAATTTTACTATCAGGAAAGGCCAAAGAGGTGGCCGACACTTTAAAGGTAAGAGGATAATTATAGGCGCTTGTGCCAAAGGAATACAGTGATGATGGTTAAAGCTATGAAGGTTGTATTATGGTTTGGAAGATTGACATTCCTTTTGATGACTGTGCAATACCCAACCGTAGTAGTAGTGGTAAAGGTTTAATTCGTGTAATCGCCATGAGCGGGCTATCTATCTCAGAAGATACTATCTTGAGATAAGCCAGGACCATGTTTCAAAAAGGACTAGACGAACCCTTGAGTTAAGTCTTCTATTTAAGGTATACGATTAAGAATGGTATTTACCTGCTATCGTTGCTTTGACTGAAACTCTTCTGCAATTTTATCTACTTCATGTCATGAAAGTACGTCAGAGTTTGGAATGTTCTTCATGAATTATGATTGGTGGTTATGTTAACTCCTTATAAGTATTCTATACGATATGTATGGACTCCGTATGGTTAGTTATTAAGATTTCATGGAAAGTGAATGACGATAGTAGGTCAGGGGTGGACCATAGTAATGCAGCAATGATTCTGCAAGTAATGAGCTAATTACAACCGTGAGAGTTGTATTGGAGTGGATGTTGAGATTGAGTACCACTAATCGGGTCGTGGTAGTGTATAAGTTATCATTGATAGACTAATTAAGTAGAGTATCTACCTATTGAATATTTATTCCTTCTTATCAATAGAGAGTCGTATTACTATACGAGGAAGGTTGCGATGCAAGCATAGAATTCTAGTAACGATGATGTCTAGAATGAGATCCCAGATTCGATTTTCAATGTCGAGGGAGTTTCAAAGGTGATTGTGTATAAGCTCAAGGAAGAGCATGGGTCCATAGAATGATGGACGGAATAGTAAAAATATTTAAGCATGTGAAATGCGATGCGATAATACTTGATATTGATATATATACGTATATGATTTATTCTCCTATGACAAACCTCTATAGTTCAGAGGTAGACTCCAAGCCAGATATTTTGTGGCAGTATATTTTATATATATGCAATTCTCTTCAGTTCGTTCTTTTCTCTCCTTTTCATTTCATATAAAGTTGAGAAGAACAACCCTTCCTGAAGGGGAGGTATTTCCGAATGACTATCTATCTGTGTGATAGAAGCCTAGTAGGATACCATCTATTGTTTAATTGCTTGTCAAGTACTAAAGGCTGGCCACCTTCTGTACTAACTATGCAATGTAACAAGTGTTCATGATCATAGTGATCTCTCAATGAATTCTTTTACTTCTATATGATGGATCAAGCTTTCAAAAATAGAAACAACTGAAAAAGGAGTAGTAAAGTTATGGTGGTATTCGGAATGGAAACACATTCGTGATACTAAGGTTGACGTGGTTATTAAAAGGTTATAGAACGCTAACGAGCAAAAGTATAACCAGTATAATATTAGGAGCGGAAGGTAGTAGTGACTACGAACTGGAAAAGAATGGGTATTAAGAAGCAAAAGCTCTAATGCTAAAAGCTATAATGAGAGTCTGTGCAATAGACTTGAAAGAAATTGGAATGATCACTTAACACGGATCGAATTTTCTTACGACAATAGATCATATGTCAGTATTGAGATATTGCCTTATGAGATCCTTGAGGGAAGACAATGTCGATCTCCCTTATGTTAGGATGGAGTTGTAGAGCGCAAGATGCTCGGACCCGCAGTAGTCCAAAGGACCAAGGATATAATAGATCTAATCAGAGGACGGCTGGTAGTAGCCCAAGATGGGCACACAAAGTATGTTGATTTGATATGAAAGGACAAGGAATAGGAAGTAGGGGACCTAGTGCTGTTATAGGTATTCCCTTGGAAAGGATGGATGAGGTTCGGAAAGAAAAAAAAAAGAAAAAAAAAAGCTAAGCCCACGAATTGTTGGACCCTTTGAGGTATTAAGACATATTGGGAAGTTAGCCTACGAGCTAGCCCTACCCCCGAACCTGTAGCAAGTTCATAACGTGTTCCACGTATCAATGTTAAGAAAGTGTAATTCGGATGCCAGATAAATAGGGGCATATGAGCGCATAGACATGCAACCCGGCGCAACCTATATGGAGCAACCAGGAAGGGTTATAGAGTGAAAATGAACAAGTGCTTAGGAGAAGGGTGCTCAAACTATTCAGAGTTTGATGGAAGAACCACAATGTGGGAAAATTTACTCGAGAGTTAGAAAGTGCAATGTTAAGAGAGTATCCCTATTCATTTTCTATCTGATTCCGGGACGGAATCCTTTTAAGAAGGGGAGACTGTAATAACCCCAATTTTTGGAAAATTTTGAAACCCTTATAAATAGTGATTTTACAGATTATGCTGAATAAGATAACTTTTCATGCCACACTATGTAGGGGTTCTGTTATGGATATTCTGAGATTTTATTAGTACTCTTTATGGTATATAAGTGTATGTAAAGATCGTCAGAATCCAATTCTGAACACTTTGATTTTTTCCGGAAATCCACTAGATACGGAAAGAATTGAGTATAAGGTAACAGGATAAAAAGGATTTAAATTAAAGGATTATAAGAAAGGATCATAAAAGGATTATAATGTATTGAGAAAGGTTAAGGGAACCTAAGTAATAAGATCCCGGGTATGATCCCTCAAACGATAAACAAAAACGAAAGTTAAGCGAACCATATAACAGATCAGCGGTCATTAGGCAAACAATTAGGAAGTTAATCAAGGGGATTAGAGAGGATGATGTCACCCAACCAATGAGAAGAGGACAGAGAGGGAAAGATGACATCATAGCATGACATAAGCATGACATAAGAAGGAAGGAAATGTGGTGGATTATTAACCACACAAAACCAAGGTTAAATTGGTAATTAACCTAAAATAAAACAAATCTAATTCAATCAACCAAGCCAAACATTTCATTTCATCAAAACAAAAAACACAAAACCTCTTATTTCTTCATTGCTCTCGGCTTTTGCCATTTTCAAGAGAAAGAAATTTCAAAACTCAAGTTCACGGCTTCCTAAATTGGTAAGATAATTCCCTAGTCATCCTTATGCATAGTTATGGCTATCTTATGAGTTTAAGCCTTCAATTCTTTCTCAATCTTCTTCAAGAAATCAATGAAGAAGACAATGAATAGTGATTTCAAAGTTTTTAACTTGTTTTTTTCTTGTTTTCCTTTAAGATCCAAGCATCCCTAAGACTTCTCAAGGCTTCTTAAGGCTTCCTAGCTACTCCCACCACTTCAAGAAAGGTATATCATCTCCAAACCCTAGATTCCTTTGTATTATAAGATGATTTTGATTGTTATGGTGATATAGTAGCTTAATGCTTGTGGTTTAGAGTTTGGGTTGGAGTGGTAGTGGAATGGAATGGTGAATCTTGTTGTTTTGGTTAAAAGAACTTAAGTATAGTTAAATTCAAGCTTAAGCATAAGTATAAATGTTAATATTGGATTTATTGGGGATGTTATGATGTAATAAGGATGGACTTTGGTTGTATGAATGGATTGGGGTTGAATTGTGATGGTTTTGGAATGGTTTAAATTTGGGAAATCGCGTAAACATAGCCGTCGTAATGTCCGATTTACTTTAGACTGCTTTTGTTCATAACATTTGGACCCGATAACTCCCTGCTAGATTATGACCATTTCCATGTTTAGATAGTTCATGTTACGAGCTTCGTTTTGATATGTATTTCGTTTGATTCCGATGCACGGTTTAGGAGAAACGACCGTTTTAAGTAATGGCGTTTCGCGAACGAAACTTTTCCCCTCGCCATACTTTGAAACATAGGTTAAAGACCAAAAAGGGTTAATTAGTGTATGAAACAATTATGGTAAGAGTGTTAGGCAGTTGGTAAGACACTCGCAAAAGAATCTCCTTAAAACTCGTAATGGTTAATTTATTAAAAATGGTGGAGCCGAGGGTACTCGAGTGACTTAAGAGAATCAGTAAGCGCAAAACAAGCGTTAGAGTCTAAGTTAGTTAAAGTATAGATTTGCAAGTGACTTTGGTTTAATTCCAACTTACTTGTTGTTTATAGGTTACCAGACTCGTCCCGAGCCTTTTATCACCCCCAGTCGCTCAGGCAAGTTTTCTACCCGTTATACTGTTGTTGTGATGTATATGTGTATATGCATGATCTTGCGATAAATGCATATTTGTTATTAGCAAATTCTTGCGATATATTGTAGCATGTGATATGGTATATATGCATGCCTGTTTCATATTCTTGGATTATATATCTTTTGGTTAAAATGTTTACAGTTGCATAATACCTATGCTAGAGATAAGCGGTATTTGAGTTTACCCTTAGTATAGGGGATCAAAAGGTGAACATATTTCTAAACCGGGAGTCGATGTTCCCGAGTATAATATATATATATATTTATATATATATATATATGGTTATAGTTTTCAAAACTATTAATCGAATAAGGTTTATTCGATAACTTTAACTTTATTTTATTATTGAATATTATTTCGAATATTCATCTGAGGGCTTATGACTCAGTTTATATTATTTAATGATTATTAATTGGATAGTCATTTGAGGATGTATTGACTCCTTTATTTTATTTAATGAATATTATTTATAATATTCATTCTAGGTATTATGACTCCGCTTATTATTTAATAATATTCTTTATTTTATTAAAGAATAATGTTCGATAATCAAACTTACTTTTGATATTCAAATAAAGATATTATTTTCATATAAGTATATCTTTGGTTATTTAATACTCATTTCAAGTATAAGTCTTACAACTTCTACTTCAATTATTTGTATAAAGATTATTCTTTATGGGAATATTATTTAAATAATAATATTCAGACATTTTCTAAATATATTGGGACTGATTTACTTCATTAAATCAGCATTACTCCAAACACTCTTTAAAGTATTTTCGAGTCTTCAAAATGATTATTAAAAGTTAGAGCGGATCCCAAAACTCATTTTTATATTTAAGATCTTTCTTTTAAAAAGGGGATTTAAATACTCGCTCAAAACCTGAGGGATCCGGCTCTGTGGTGTATTTTATATTCGCAACGAGGTTGCAGTTGTGGTAAATGAATTGATTACTTACGCAACGTTCGGGAAGTAAGTCCATCTATCAGGTCGGCATAAGCAACATGGGCTCAGTGGGCGTCCATGATAGTGTAAGTGGCTCAGTGGGAGTCCATCAAATGCATAAGTGGCTGAGTGGCAGTACAGCATAAGGTCCTATTGCGACCAGGGTGATGACCAGTGGGGAATTCGTCCATCTACTAGTAGAAAAGGTTACTTATTGGTATCTTTTCCTGATCAGCAAGATATCGGGTTTATGCCCCAATTCTGTTCCTTCCAAAAATTTATTGGATGTTACAAACTATGTTCATACTTTATATGACAGAGGTTTTCAGGAGATGTATAAAGAAGATGTATATGTGGATATATATATATATATATCAGAACTTAATGAAGTATATCATAACTTCTTTTCCTTCAATAATACTTCAAAGATTAATCTATTCAAATCTTGTCTTGTAGTCTCATCTATGTGATGAACTTTTGGAACTAATTATAACTTGAACGGTGGTAGTTCAAGTAGTATTTGGAAAAGATATAAGTATATTGGAGTATCTTGTAACTTCATCTTTTAAACTTATATCTAGTTAATGGTTGTCTTATGAATGACAAAGACTTTCAGAAAACGTTGAGACAAGGTTAGATATATGAGATCACCTTGCAACGATATTTTTTTAGACAGTTATAAACTGGAACTTTGTGTATATTATGCATGGAAGAGGACTTCCCATATTTTGAAAAGTATATATGTATATATATATTGAATATTTTGCGACTTCATCGTATTAAGATATCAACTTGGTTCATTTCTTTTGACCAAGACTTTCATGAGTACTATGAGAAGGCTCATATATTGTTAATCATTATACATGTTATTTTGGTGGGCTTGCTGCTCACCCTTGCTTTCTTCTTTCATCACACAACATCAGATAAATAAGATGAACAGGACCAAGCTCCTAATTCGCAAGCGGATAGGAAACATTCCACAACTTTCTGGAAGCGTTGAGGCCGTTGTAGCTGAGGTAGAAATTACCAATAGGCTAAGTTTTCAACTAATAATGTACCAGACTTATGTATATTATGAATTGTAATAATGGCAAAGAAATGTAAATTTATTCAGAAACCTGTTTAAGGTGCATTGGCATATAATTGTGGAATAAAATGACTTGTGATTATTTTTGGATATTCATCTCTGAGGCTATAACTTGTGGTGTGTGTGTTTAATGGTGGGGTCACAGTACAGAGTAGTTGATTATTTATTAAGATTGGGTGTTATTAAGGGAAATGAAACTCGTGACAACCCGGATCCCCGACCCCGGATTTGGGGGTGTTACAATCAACATCCTTATTTAAAACTCAGCTTTATCGGCCTTCTGCTGTAGGTTTCACAACAATTTATCCAAAGTGGAGGAAAGGGACTATACTGGAATAAACCACGTACCGGTGATCAGCCGAATACGAAATTTTCTCTACTAGTAGAAGGAATACAAACCTAGCCGCCTTTGGTCTTATCAAGACATTACAAGATGGTTGCCCATTTTCGTGCAAGTCCGAATGTCAATGGTCACAGAGACCATATAACTGTACACTGCGCCACTCCGCGCCTGGTCACTACACGATACCTCTCCGTGCCGAGCAGGCCACATTCCAGTCCCAAAATAATTATATCATTTACACAAAATCCTATATCGAAGGAATAGATCGTTTTGAGTTGACCTTTAAATAAGATGATTCATTCATCACTTTTAATTCAATTGATCCTTGGGAGTTGTCGGAGTTTTGAATTTAAAATCATTTTCAAACCCTTAACTGTAGTAGAGTTTTACATATATTGTTCACTTGTTTTTCATTGAGCGAGGAAGCAAAACCCTTATGCTTCTAGACTAAGTTCCCTAAGATTTTGATAAATTTCGGATGATTGATCTCTTCCGAGAATTTTGAATAATTTAGAAAGTATTCTTGGGAACTATGTCTTTTTTTAAATGATTTTTAGAACTACGGAATATTAAATATTTACGGTCTCATAATATTTTTAAGAAGGGTTCAATGAATTGATAAAACCTTAAGTACAAAATGTTTCTCAATAAGGTTCAATGAATTGATAAAAATCTTAATTAAATACTTAAGACAGGATTTGACATCTTATAATTATCCTTCGAATGGTTACATACGTTTTAGATAGAGTGAATTGATTTAAAAACTTTTCAATATCTCTTTAAGTATTTTCCGGATATTTTAGTAACTCTTTAGGTATTACTTATTAATAAATAATCAAATAGGATATCCCTTGAGTGAATATTCGATTATCTCTTATAGTTATAAATTAAATCTCAATCGTTCGTTTAATATGTATGTTACGCGAAAGTACTTTGTTTATTGAAATAGAAATCTTTCGCGTCCGGCTCATTCCGGAATTAAATCGATTTAAAATATCTCTGACTCCCACTATCTTGTATTATATTAAAATTACGTTTCAATTTCTCATACTCGTATAAAACAAAGTTTGTTTTCGTAAACAATCGCATAATTTGAATGTATTGATATCACAGACAAGCATATATTTTCAAACTGTAAATCATGGCATCAATATCACAACAGTATATATAGCATGAATAATTTTTGATAGGGTTTCGTAAACTTGCCTCGAGTTCTAGGAGTGGTATGGTCTCGGGGATTTTGTTGGCGATCTAAAATCAATAACCAACGATCTTAGTTAGTACGCGATTATCGATTCGCTTCACTAAAATATTTTTATAAAATCGAAAAATTAATATTTTCTTAAAAAAAATTTTGGACAGTCTTCCTTGCTGCATTATTTAATTATCATAATTTTTCCAAGATTCCAAAATCATTTTTAGCCTTTCAAAATCATCATGCAAGTGGCCTTATGAGCAGTTGGCTTTTCGTATGAACGCACTACACTAAAATGGTCATAACTCCTAAACCGTAAATCCCCTCGCGACGATCCACACATGTACAGAAACTAAAAATCAAGATCTACCCAGTCATGGCCAGTGACTCACAAGTTACAAATATTTACATGTCCGAATACACTGCAGAAGGCAGACCAAGTGCAATAGGCTCCACATTCCATTTCTACTACTTGTTCTTGACACAATCACTACTTATGACCAATACAACACTTTTTACTTCTCAAGATCCACCCACATACACCTTATATACTTTATCTAGCATCACATACAAGCATCACAACCCAAAAACTCAAGTACTTAGCAAGAATATGAGCAAAACAACCTCACACATACACAAACTTTTGGATCTTGACACTACATCATAAATAACTCTTAAACCCACCCTTAAAACCTTAAAGAGTTGGAAGTTATACCTTATTGAGCACTAGGAGGGTTAGTAATAAGATGATTAGGGCTTGGTTTGCTTGAAAAATACTTAGAAGGGCTAGATCCTCAAGAAACAAAACCAAGAAACCATGTTAGTCAAAACAGTCCATAAAGTTCTTGAACTTCAAAAATTTGTTTCTCACAAACCATTAAGAATTTGGCCATGAAATCATAGACATACCTTTACTAGGATGTAAGGAAGCTTTGTGAATTTTTATAGAATTTTTAGTAGAGGTAAGGATGGAGAAGTGAAGTGAAGAAGAGAGTTCTTTCCCTTTTCTGCATGAAGCAGCCGAGAGCAAGAGAGGGGTAGGGGGGTTTGGCTTGATTTTTTTGTTAAAGTGTGGGAGTGTTTAAGATATGTTTGATAGTGTGTATATATGGACATAATAATCATCCAAAAAAATATGCTTGGTTGACAATTTAGATGAGTAGAAATGAGGAGGTATGGCCTTGTACTTCCTTGTCTCCCACTTACTATTCACTTACTATTCTACTACTATTCCACTAACTATTTTAGTTAGCTTCTAATTCCCTAGTTACATATCCTAACTACTAGTTAGCTTGGTTTTACATGGCCAACTTGCATGGAATTAATTTCTCATTCGATTATTTATCGTACACGCGATTGTCGTTCCATTCTAATAGTTTACTCGCATAACATTTCATTTCATAGTGAATTCTTTTTTCGCTTATAATCCTTTAACCAATTCTATTCCTTTATCTTGATCATAGAAATAACTTGATATAATGTTTATTCCATGTAGTATTCCCGGTTCTACGCCATTCCTTACGGATACGAAAACACGTAATATAATCGTGAATCTTCGAATTCCGACGGCTTTTACATTCACTTATTTTCCTCGATAAACAAGAATATGATCTCGGATTTCCAAAATTCCACTATTCATATTTGTGATGAACTCCATACGTATTACATAATTAGTTCCAATTACTATTCACTGAAATTTTAAAATATTACAAAAATCAGGGTTCTTACAGATGGTAAAGAGCCAGTTTGCCTTGTTGCGGAAGAACTAGCCATTTGTGCAATCTGAGTTTCCAACATCTTGTTATGAGTACTTAACTCTTTGATCTCCCTCATGTTGTCTTCTTGGTTCCTTTGCACTTATAACAATATCTTCATCATATCACTTGATTGATCAAGTTGTGCAGCTTCAAGAGCATAGGTTTGAGAGGGCTTTTGAAATCCAAGGGGATTTTGACGTTCTTGAGAAGGCCTATATTGTTGTTGATTAGGATATTGATATGATTGTTGATATTATTGTTTCTGATTAGGAATAGATGGATTCTGAGCATTGTTGTTCCTGTATGAAAAATTCGGATGATCTCTCCAACCAGGATTGTAAGTGTTGGAGTAAAAATTGTACTGCTGCCTTTGCTGAAAAACATTTGCTTGCTCCCTCTGAAAATTTTGTGAATTTTGAACTTTGTACAAGCATTCATTACCGAAGTGTCCTTGAACACCACACACTTCACATATAGGATTAGTCATAGGAGCCATGGATGACTGTGCATTAATATCATTGGAGGAGCAGATGATTGTGAAGTCTTCAATGAATGAATCTCCTGAGTTAATGAAGCGAGTTGAGATGATAAGAGAGAATAAGCCTCCACTTCAAGTTTACCTCCCTTCTTAGGTGCTCTTGGGTTATTGAAGTGATTTGTAGCCAAATTTACAAGAAAAGCGTACGCATCATCAACTCCCTTGTCTAGAAAAGCACCACCTATATCATTATCAACAGTACCCTTTGTTTCAGGGTCAAGACCATTGTAGAAGCATTTAATCAGAAACCACTTCTCAAGACCATGATGAGGGCATGCACGTTGAAGATCTTTGAATCTCTCCCAAACATCTTTAAGAGACTCTCCATATTCTTGTTTGAAACCCATCATCTTGTCGATCAAATCATCAGTTCTGTTAGGAGGGAAATACTCAGTAAAGAAAGCTTGAGCAATTTCATTCCATTCAGTCACATTGATATCATTCAACCATTTTTTAGCTTTATCATGAAGAGAAATCCCAAACAACATGAATTTCAGTTGGTCTGCAGTGACCCCCCGATGTTTGATGGTAGCGCAGAGTTGTTGAAACCTTTGCAGAATGAAGTATAGGGTCTTCAGAGGGAAGACCAGCAAACTGAATCTGCTGGATCATAGTGAGAAACGCTGGTTTGATCTCAAAATTTGTTGCTTCAATAGTTAGCATAGCAATGCCAGTAGGCATACCACTCGGAGAGGGCTGGGAATAGTTCTTCAAAGATTTAATAGGAAGTTCTGGCCATTATGATCTTTGAATCGCCGAGATTTTATTGCCTTTCTTTTCTTACTCGATCTATGTATTGCTGACAAGTAACCCCAAAATCCAGACTAAGAGGAGTTACTTCTGCTTCTTTTTTGGACCTGGGCATCAACAACTAAAACAAGAAAAAGCAGTGAAATATGCCTCAATTAGAACTAAATCTCCAATGAGACAAAGGAAATAATCTAAAAAAATTGAACTAAAATTTATGGAAACTAGGCGTCTCCCCGGCAGCGGTGCCAAAAACTTGATGTGTTATTTTATATATACCGCAAGTGCACAGTGTCTGTTGTTAGCAGAAACTAGCAAGTACGGTCGAATCCACAAGGAGACAAGTCTCAAGAATTTTAATCTAATTATTGTAAATTGTTCCTATAGTGGCAACGATTGTTGAGAATTTCTATAACTAAATAATGCAAATAACTGTGTTTTGAGGATCTATTAACTAAAATTCTAGGGCAATCAGGTTTACCATGCTTACACCAAATTGGTTCCTAAGCTAAAGCGACTAAAGTGGTCACGCAACTAGAGTTTGTCAATCTCTCTCAAGTATTAACACTCCTGTAACATGATTACATGATAATATCTTTTAGTAATTTAATTGGTCAAGTGATTAGAACATATGTCGATCTCTCTCGAGTATCAACGCTCTCAGAAATCCAATTATACTCTCGCATTCACATTCATTCGGCTAATCGTATGTGTGCCTCTAACTAGTACACCATCTCTCGATCTAGTACCATTACTGCATATAATCAGTGTATGATATTGGCCAATTACACAAACTAAACATTAAAACATATCAATTAGAATCACTTAAACCAGTCAAAATACAGTAAAAATCAAGCCATTATAGTGGTGTAAACATGGTTTTCCCGTGCGCCCTAGATTACGACTACTCACTCATGCTAGGAATAAAAAAAAGGAAAACAATTGAGAAAGCCATATAAAACATATACTAAAATAAACAAAGAAGATAAAGAAGTACCTCAAACTTATATTATTGAAGAACAAGTATTCAAGGTAAAGAAAGGTATGAAAAAGATGAACCAAAACCCTAGCTCCCAATAAACGCACATATGTATCTATGTTCTCCAAGCTAATAATAATAAAACTAACTAACTAATAATAAAATCTGATGTTATATCTAATAATCAAAGTATTTTCTTATTCTAATCAAATTACAAGAGACACTTCTAAACTGAATAGGATTCTTTTGTAAAAATTCGCAGGTGTCTTTTTTTACCTGTTTCTGGGCTGCTCCCACTGGATTCTCCTTATTGGACCATTCTGAATTAAAGAAAATTTCGTGGACATCGCGTGGACTGTAAGATCATCAAAATCGGACTTCTGGATCTCTAGATACGACCCAAACAGTATTTGCAGCCCGTATAGACATATAATACGAATTTTCTTCGATTTCCACTCCAAAATAGGACTTTTTGCTCCAAATCCTTCCAAGTCTAGAATTTCCTTGAATCCTACAATAAAACATCAAAACCTGTTAAATAAATATCCAAATCAGTGCAAAACAGAATTAATATGAGAATAAAATCATATAAAATATATATAAAAATATATTGTATCAGGTATCGGAAATTCGGATCAGCGTAAGCAAATAGTTGATCAAGTGCAACATGAATCAGAACAATGGGTATTCTTCCAGGTGTTAAATCATGGGATCCCTCTGAGTGTGACAGAGGAATGATTGATACTATACGTTTATTTATGAACAACATTTAAAGGCAAAGAAACAACTGCAGACTCATGATTTTATGATAAAAGTTAGATTTTACAGCAATTATGATTTGTTTCAATCCGGTACTGTTTACTGGAGGGACACACTGGATCTCAATCATGCAGGTAATGTGTAATATTCCCTGTGATGAACCTATATTTTTAGTCCAGTAATGTGATTGGTAATTTGAACACAATCCTATTAAATTTGAATCATAGTATTAATTACACTTTTTATTTATAAAAAGAATAATAATTAGAAATATGCATGTTAAAACACAAGACTATGACAAAACTCTGAAGTTCGTACAAAAAGTTAAACTATGGAGGGAATAATTTTTTTTTGCGATAAAAACATTTCACAAGGTCGATGGAAACATTTGTGTCAGTGTATGCATGTATGTGCCAGTTATATTATATATCGGTCAAGCTGTTATATTGGCAGATCCACAGCAGTGGAGTATATGAAGCATATAATAGAGTTGGGAGATACTCTAATTGAGCTCTTATCGGAGGCTTTAGACCTAAAAGCTGAGTAGCAGATCGCCTAAAGAAGAGCGAGGGAGATACCATTACATCAAGAGATGTTGGTTCATAGTGATTCTACTTCATAACTAGTGATTCTATTTCATAACTGTTGTTCTTCGAGATCAAATTAGTGGACTCCAGATACTGCACGAAGATGAATGGGTTGATGATACGAGAGCTAGTAGTTATTGAAAAAATTGGCTTTTATTAGTTATTTTCATTTTCAACTGTAGTTTTCTATTTATTCAGCTGTGTAGGGGACCATATGCATTTCCAGATTTATCTTATTTTGAGGTTGTTGAAGGAATTTACGGATGAGCGGAAGCGTGAAATAACATTTATTCCGTAAAAACCATATACCGCACATATAGAAAAACGTATAAAAAGGAAAAACTGAGGAATCGAAACCATACCTTGTGGATCGAAACTTTATAAAATTGGAGTGCTAGCAGTTGCTCCTCAGTGTGTGAAGCACTCTACCGGTATCCACCAAAAACGATCCTCTTCGATGAACCTTTTATAAAATTGAGCTTTTATAAAATGGAATTTTTTTAGAGAGAGAGGGAGAGAGGAAGAAGATGGAGGCTAGGGTTTTCACAAAACCAAAATTATGTAAATAGAATGAGCCATCTCATTCTATTTATAAGGCTCTCCTAGGGTTTTATAATATATCTTTATATATATTAACCCCCACATTTTATCTTTATAAAATGCTTTAATAATAATTAAAACTATTTTAATCATTATTTCTTTTTCTTAAATATTTAGAAAATAATTCTCTCTCTCATTATTTCATCAAAGAAAATATTCTTTTATGGTGTGACCCTGTAGGTTCAATATTATGCCAGTAGTAGAAATAAATAATAATAAACTTTTATTAATTATTTACATGAATACTAAAATTCACTAAATATAATTAACTGATTAATTATATTTATTATACATCGTGAGTGATGTTTCTCAACATATCGCGACTATCCGGATAATATGAATTCACTGCTTAGAATATCAAGAACCTGTCAGTGACTAGTTACCGTACAATGAATTCCTTCTACCATTATAATATCCCGAATAAATACAAGGCATGGATCTCGTGTCAGGCCTATCAAATTTAATCATATGATTTCTTATTCATAATGCAAAGTTCATATTAATGCAAATTAGAAACTCCTTTCTAATTTCATACACTCTGGCCAGAGATTCCAGAACTCGCATACTAAGAATAACATAGTATATTTACTTCCTATACTGGAAGGGGTAGATCCTCTATTGACGTTAACTATCTCTATACACAAATCCCTATGCCCAGAATAGACCTACTGGATGTCCTTGAGACTAAGGACTAAACCAAAGCACAGTTCATTATATATAAGATACCTTTAACGATCTCAAGTCTAAGGACACTTGTACAACTATCACTCAATGAATAACTATTGACATGTGAGTAATCTCCATTAGTTTTTCAACATATCAAGTCATGTTCAGTGAACTTATTCCCAAATAAGCACCTACATACTAGCTATAGTGTCACCACACAAATGCCTATGAGAACAGACATCTTCCTGAAGGGAGCAAGCATAGTATGTACCAATCTTTGCGGATCCACTAACATCCGATTAGTTATCCTATGATCAGTGTGGCGCCCTCCAAACCCGGGTCAGAAGTTTGGGGTCCACACACACACACACACGCCTTAATTATAACCTGCTTATAACAATAATAAAGATAACAATAATATGCAGTGACCCTAATTATCAACTACCACGGATCGCAACAGGTTAAAGTATGCACACAAGCCACACATCTACTTATATTACATATTGTTCAAATCCCAACTATTCTAAACTCAAAACTGAGTATTAAATATTATTATAAACTTTTACAGACTTAAATTATCCCAAAAGAAACCTACTAGCTTAGCTCGATCAACCTGAACACCTAGCTCTCGTGCTGGACTGGGGATCCGCGGTACCAACTGGTTCCTTCTAAACTGGAAAAGAACAGAAACAATATCGCACAAATGAGCTAACTAGCTCAGCAAGTCACAATGACAAAACTGAGAACAATGATCATCAAGTGAACATGATTATGATATCAAGTGAATAATGGATTATGATTTAGAATTGGATATTATATTTTCATGTTAAAAACCAAGGTTAGGCTGCTGATCAGTCACACACTAACCCCGAGCAAAGCACACAGCACTGCTCTAAATATTGGATCCAAGGCACACATTGGCCTAACTTGACCATTATATGGTCTGACCACGAATCTGGTCCACAATTTTATAAAAAACAATCCAATTCTAACATAATAACAGAATAATCAATAATAATCAATAACCAGAATCATTAACAACAATGAGTGTTTAACAATGAAAGGGTTTCAATCCTTGTAAGGATCAATAAGGTAATTTCAAAGCTTGGATGCTGGGCAATGAAAGAATTGGATAACAAAGGAATCAATGTTTCAGGGTTTCAAGGACTTGGTCTTTCAAAGCATAAAATACAAATATTTGATTGTGTAAGCAATCTGGTTCAGTGTTTAATATTTAGTTTGTATGTATTTGTGGAGTAGGATCGTATACTTGAGGTTCGTGTTTGGGTATACAACAATCAATGGTCTAGAAAGAATCAGGTTACGGCTCAAGATAAATAACTGGAATCAAGGTTTAGGGTATAGTGCTTCAAAGCACTTGCAATATCAACAATACTATCAAGTACTACAATATCTCGAGAAAGTTCAGAACACTTGCCTGGTATTAGCTTACTACAGTGCACTCGCTTCCAATCACAATCGTTTTACTCCTCAACTACCTGTTTCCCTTTCCTACGCCTTGCCTCTTCTGCTCACATATCATAAGCATCTATCAATAATCGACTCATAGAGTTTTATTCAACACATACTTCTATCTACCCTTCGTTTTACCCAAATCCGATTAACGGATTGAAAGTTATGCAATAATCAAGTAAACACCAAATATATAGACTGATAGTCAATCAACAAGTCACATATAGCACATAATACATCACGTAGTCAATGATATATTATTTATAAAGAAGTCTCGGGTCATAAATAGGCTTTCTGATATTTAAAATGATTTTTAAAAAAAAATTCAGAATTAAAATGGGTCGTTGGATTAATTTCGGGTTAATAAACAGGGTTCGGTAGGCCAATTCTGGCTCCGAAACAATTTTATACTAATTATCGAGCTTTGGAAATAATTTAGAATAATATTTTAAAGCTCGAAACTATTTTTCGGAATTTTTAAATCATTTTTAAATAATTAAATCTAATTAAATAATTGATTAAAAATAATTAATAATTAATTAAATCAATTAATCAATTAATTTTTAAATTAATTGACCAATTAATTAATTAAAAATTAACTGAAATTAATTAACTAATTAATTTAGATTTATTTTTGATTTAAAAATAATTTTCGGAATTAAAATAATAATTTTCAGAATTTTAAGAAATTGAAAATGAATTTTTATAATAAAAATAAATAGGAAATATGATTTTTAAACATTTTATAAATAGGAATCCTATTTTTGAAAACTTTGCAAACTATAGGGACTAAACTTTACCATCTTCAAGAATACAGGGACTAAACTGCAATTTTGCAGTTTCAGTCGCCGGAAAATCGGGGGTGGCCGGAGAACTCACCTCTGGCATCCTCCCACCACCATCACCTCCAGAATTAAACTACACAACACCAGGAACCTATATCTGCAATTAAAATTCATCAATAACCCCAGACTTGGCTGGAATTTGATCAAGAAACTCGCCGGTTTCCGACGGGTTTGACGTAAACTTCAAAACACAACTCCCTTCTCTACAGACCTCGTTGATTCATGAAACTTGTACGACTAGATTGCAAATTTCACAGAGAATACAATACACTATACCACAACATCAATCTATTTCAGAATAAGAAACCCCCAAATTTCAATTAAGAACATTCATACGGGTTATAAACCCTAATTTTAAAATTCGAAAATCAACCTCAAATTTGAACATGTTATTGAACTCCAAATCAGACGTATAATATATCAAAATCATCAGGAAATCAAGCTCTACAACATGCAATCATCAAATCATACAAACAATCATCCGAACAAAAATTCATATTTTTAATAAATTTAATTCGAAAATAAATAAATTTCCAGAAAATAAACCTTTGATTCTGCAGTGAAACAAAGCTCAGAATCTGATAGAACACTTCAAATCCTTCGTTTTGGTTACTCAAGCTTTGAAAACAGAGATCGGTAACGCCTTCGTTTTGTTGTTTGATTCTTAGAACAGTTTATGTAATTAGGGTTTTTCTCTGAAAATTGTAGAATTAACTATCTGCAAATGATTTTGATACGAAATAAAATACGGAAAAAGGTTATTATATTTACGGAATATTAGTATCTCGTTGGATCATTCCGGATATAAAACGGTACATTTATTTGTAAAAACTGATCCAAACGGTATCGGTTTTCGGGATAATTATCCAAATCAGTACAATTTGTACTGCGGTCTTGGTCTCAGCGCCTGGTTACACATATTACGAAGTGATAATTGTGATAGTTTAATAAAAAGCTCCTGTTTATCAAAAATACGGGTTTTATTGATTTACCGAAATGAATATTGTATCGAAAATGTTGCGCCGGGACCTGCGCAGGACAAACCGTATGGTGGATCGAAAAAGTCAAAACATGGAATATGCTCGAAATATTACAATTGGGTTAGGAAGGAGTTCTCGGAAGAGTTTCGGGTTCCAAAAACGTAACAACGGTTGACGTCGGTTGGTTCCCGTTTTGATAAAATAGATTTTAAATACTCGGAAAAAAAGATTTATAAATTTCATATGATCCTTATAAATCCATAAATCAACATAAAAATAATTAGGAAGATATGACAATTATCTATATTTTATTTTGGAAATATAAAAATTAAAATACTCAATTAATAATATTTTTGAATATCCAAATACAAATAACACTTAACAATTAATTCACAAAATAGATACTGAACTCACATAATAATTATTTAATAGCAAAATAATTATATGATATATCCCGGATATTACATCCTTCCCTCCTTAAAAGGATTATGTCCTCAGAATCTCCTAAGAAAACAAATGAGGGTACTTTTCTCTCATATCACTTTCTAACTCCCAGGTTGACTCTTCAACCTTTGAGTTTCTCCACAATACTCTTACTAACTTTACCACTTTATTTCTCAATACTTTCTCCCTCTCTTCTAGAATCTCTATCGGACTCTCCATATAAGACAAATCTGCCTGAAGCTCTATTGGCTCATATTCTATTACATGCCTGGAGTCTGGATTATATTTCTTGAGCATCGATACGTGAAAAACATTGTGAATGTGCTCCATGTGCGGTGGTAACGCCAACTCGTAAGCTACTTTGCCAACGCGCTTTAGGATCTCAAAAGGTCCGACATATCTTGGACTCAGCTTTCCTTTCTTTCCAAACCTCGTTAGTCCTTTCCACGGTGATACTTTCAGTAATACCAAGCTTCCTTCTTCAAATTCCATGTCTTTCCTTGACTGATCTGCATATTTCCTCTGACGATCTTGTGCGGCTATCAATTTCTTCTGGATAATTTCAACAATTTCCTTTGTCTGCTGTACCAGTTTAGGTCCAAGTATCTTGCGTTCTCCTACTTCGTCCCAATATATTGGAGATCTACATTTGCGTCCATAAAGGGCTTCATAGGGTGGCATCCCAATGCTGGCATGATAACTGTTGTTGTAAGCAAACTCTACCAGAGGTAAATGTTCGTCCCAACTTCCTTTGAAATCAATAGCACAAACACGTAACATGTCCTCGATTGTCTGGATCGTTCTTTCACTTTGGCCATCCGTCTGGGGGTGATAGGCCGTACTCATATTCAATCTTGTTCCCAAACATTCTTGAAAACTCTTCCAAAATCTTGAATTAAACCTTGGATTTCGATCAGATACAATAGACACAGGAACTCCGTGACGAACTACGATTTCCTTTAGGTACATATGGACCAACTTGTCGAGCGAAAACCTTTCATTTATAGGCAGAAAATGAGCTGACTTGGTAAGTCTATCTACTATAACCCAAATGGCATCATGATTAGCCCTTGTCCTAGATAATCCAACTATAAAATCCATGGCAATGTGTTCCCACTTCCATTCTGGAATCTCCAATGGCTGTAGCAATCCGCTTGGTCTCTGATGCTCTGCTTTAACCCTCTGACAGGTATAACATTTGCTAACCCATTCCGCAATTTCCCTCTTCATGTCTGGCCACCAATAATTGTTCTTTAAATCTCTATACATTTTGGTACTTCCTGGATGGATGGAATTTCTTGAACTATGTGCTTCCTGTAAAATTTCATTCTTTAACTCTGTCACCGGTGGAATCCAAATTCTAGATGAAAACCTCAGAATACCTTGGTCATCTTTCTGCGTGCATAACTATTCCCCTACCAAGCGATTTATATCTTGATCCATTACATCTTCCTAACATTTCTTTATTTTCTCAAATAATTCCGGTTGGAAAGTCATACTGTATACTTTCGCTTCCTCAGGCTTGCAAATTTTAATCTCCAATTCCAATTTCTGAAATTCCTTATATATATTTTCAGGTACTGATAACACATTCAACCTTTCCTTCCGACTCAATGCGTCTGCTACCACGTTCGCTTTACCGGGATGATAATTAATCGAGCAATCATAATCCTTGATCAATTCTAACCATCTCATTTGCCTCATATTAAGTTCCTTCTGGGTGAATATATACTTCAAACTTTTGTGATCCGTAAAAATCTCACACTTCTCTCCATAAAGGTAATGTCTCCAAATCTTCAAAGCAAACACTATGGCTGCTAGTTCCAAATCATGAGTAGGATACTTTTGTTCGTGTGGTTTCAATTGCCTTAACGCATACGCAATCACCTTGTCGTGTTGCATAAGAACACATCCTAATCCTTTGTGAGAAGCATCACTATAAATTACGAAAGTCCCTTGATCATCTGGAAGTGACAAAACAGGTGTCATGATTAATCGTCGCTTCAACTCCTGAAAACTTTCCTCACATTTGTCGTTCCATATAAACTTCTCATTCTTTCGTATAAGCTTTGTTAATGGTGTGGCAATCCTCGAGAAATTTTGAACAAATCGACGATAATATCCCGTAAATCCTAAGAAACTTCTTACCTCGGTGGGTGTTTTCGGTCTCTCACAATTCGTAATTGCCTCGATCTTTGCTGGGTCCACTTTGATCCCTTCATTACTAACTATGTGCCCTAAGAACTGAACTTCATGTAGCCAAAACTCACACTTCGAGAATTTAGCATATAACTTCTTTTTCCTTAAAATCTCCAAAGCCGTTCTCACATGTTCCGCATGATCCTCTTCCGTCTTTGAATAGATTAAAATATCGTCTATAAACACAATAACAAACTTATCCAAATACTCCTTGAAAATTCTGTTCATCAGGTCCATAAACGCTGTCGGGGCATTGGTCAACCCAAAAGACATCACTAAAAACTCGTAATGTCCATACCTTGTTCTAAAAGCTGTCTTTGGTATATCTTCTGGCTTAATCTTCAGTTGATGATATCCTGATCTTAAATCAATTTTGGAGAAGTACTTGGCTCCCTTCAACTGGTTAAATAAATCGTCAATTCTGGGTAACGGATACTTGTTCTTGATTGTCAGCTTGTTGAGCTCCCTATAGTCGATGCACAACCTCATACTTCCATCTTTCTTTTTGACGAATAATACCGGGGCTCCCCAAGGGGATACGCTGGGTCTGATTACTCCTTTCTCTAACAACTCCTGCAATTGCTTCGCTAGCTCTTTCATCTCAACAGGCACCATTCTGTACGGGGCCTTGGATACTGGTTCTGTTCCAGGTGCTAGGTCGATCGCAAATTCAATTTCTCTATCTAGAGGAAGTCCTAGTAACTCGTCGGGAAACACGTTTGGAAATTCATTCACAACTGGAATATCTTCAAGTTTTGTTGGTTCTTGACTTCTGTCAATCACATATGCCATAAAATGCTCACATCTTTGTCGTAGTAACTTCTTGGCTTGAATCATCGTTAAGAACTTCTTTACTTGTTTTTGACCCTTGAACGTTACTATCCTTTCGTCTGGCGTTTTCACCATTACCTTCTTATTTCGACAATCTATCTGGGCATCGTGCCTAGATAACCAATCCATCCCTAATATAACGTCAAATTCTCCTAACTTAAATGGTATCAAATCTACACAAAACTTACTACCAGAAATCTCAATCTCACAATTCCCACAAACTTGATTAACATATACACATTCTTGATTTGCTAATTCCACAGTCATTATTTCATTTAAACACTCAACTGGACAATTTAACTTACTAACAAAATCTTGTGAAATAAACGATCGAGTTGCTCCCGAATCTATTAACACTTTGGCACCTAAAGAATTCACATTAAGCGTACCTGCCATGACATCCGTATCCTGGATCACATCCATCACCGACATGTCAAAAACTCTAGCCCTTGGAGTCTCATTCACTGCTGGGGTAGATCCCATAATCCTTAATGCATTACTGACTGGGGCTGATGTCTTGCAATCCCTGGCCATATGTCCTGGCTTCCCACATTTAAAGCACGTAAATCCAATGGCTGGAACCTTTACTGCTGGATTCCGGATAAGTTGATCCTTACTTGCTGGTTCTCTTGGTGGCTGATTTTGGCACTCCCTCGAATAGTGCCCTTTCTGGTTGCATTTGAAACATACCACATTCAACTTATTACAAACTCCTCCATGCTTCTTTCCACATACTTGACAATCTGGAAAAGTTAGTCTCAACTGATTTGGCTGATTTGTATTAACTAGACGGTTGCTCTGGCCTCCGTCTCCTGCATTCTGTTTCCTGAAATTAAAATTTCTCCCTGGCTGAAACTTGCCCTTCTTAAAATTTGGAAACTTCCCTGATTTTGACTAACCCTCACTTCCCTCAACTTTCCTTTTCTTGCTTTCTTTCTCCTTCTGGAACATCTCACTCTCTGTCTCTGCGATCATAGCCTTTTGTACTACTCCTGCATAGGTATCCAATTCAAAAATGGCTACCTTCCCTCTGATCCAGGGTTTCAAACCTTGCTGGAATCTTTTAGCCTTCTTCCAGTCAGTATCCACATACGACGGTACATACCTTGACAATTCCTCAAACTTACCCTCATAATCTGTTACCGACATGTTCCCTTGCTTTAATTCTAAAAACTTCAGCTCCATTTGATCCTGAACAAACTGAAGAAAATACTTTTCTAAAAACAATTCCTTAAACCTTTCCCAAGTAATAACATCTGTACCTTCCAATGTCTTCACCATCTCCCACCAATAGGTGGCTTCATTCTTCAGATAGTAACTTGCAAACTCAACCTTCTGTTCCTCTTTTACTTTCACTAAGGCAAATGCCTTCTCTATTTCCTTTAACCAAACATTTGCTTCAATTGGCTCTAGGGAACCCTTGAATTCTGGTGGGTTTACTGCTTGAAAAGTTTTAAAAGTTACCTGGGGGTTGGTCTGCCTTTGTTGTTGTTGTGCCAGGTGAACTGTTTGTTGGGCCAAGATTTGAAGAATCTGGGCTATTGCTGGGTCTATGGGTCCTGGGTTCACATTTGGGTTTGTATCATCTTGGTTGTTGTTGTTGGTTTCTTCATTCTGGGTGTTGGTGTAGGTATTTTTTCTGGGAGGCATTTTCTGTAAAGAATCAATCAACTTATTTAGCTTTTGAATCAATCTTTTGCATAAAAGAATAGTTTTGCAAAACAGAAATATCTCTTTTTGAAAACAGTTATAACTAAGTAAATTGCATGCTTCTTTACAGAATATATAAACAGTTATGGAAAACAGGGTACACGGTATCACAGAGGTATAACTGGTGCAATAGATAAGGTAAGGTAAAACAGGTGCAATAAAATAAATGACAGTGCTGGAAAGGAAAAAGGTACTGATATATATAGATCAAAAGTTTTAGGTAGTACAAGCGTAAAGACGCTTCGGAAGTAAAAGCAAAAGGGTACAACAACCTACTCATTAGTCAGCATAGCTAGTCTATAAAGACAACTCAAAAGTCTACTGATACACACTACACACTACTGTACATACTACATAACCATAACAACACTGCTCAGCATCTCCATCTCTGAATCTCTGACTCAGCTCCAGGGAAACTTTGGTCCTGCCAGCCTCTCAAAGTCCTCCATCACCTCAGTAGCCCAGCCCATAAGTGCATCAGGGCCTCTGCCAGGTAATGCAGCTCCATGTAGCCTAGCCTCAAGAACCCTCTGTGTCACATGAATCTCCTCTCGAAGTTCCCTCACACCACGATCAACATCAGTAGTCCTAATGATATACTGTAGCTCTCTGATTTGGGCCAACAAGGAATCACGCTCTAATAGAAGAGCCTCATACCGGTAGTAAGGAACTGGGGGCAATGTAGACTGGAATGGGGCACTCGCAACTGAATGCCCAGTGGAATCTGAATCAGCTGGTGGGGGTCCTCTGATAGGTGGCCTCATGCCTGGAGGTGGAATAGCCTGCAATGGTACGGGCTGCAACACAGGTGGAGGTAGTATAGCCAATACTGGTGGAACAACAGGACGTGGATCCGAAGATGGCACTCCAACTGAAGGCTCTGAGTGATCAGCTGATACGGGAATAAAAGAGTCGGCCATCGCTGCTATCTGAAATCATATCGCAATATCAGAATCTCGAACCATAACGCGAATTACACTAATACCTGATATACCGAAGCACTCAACCTCTCGAAGTTCTATCTTTCTATTCCTTACTTCTAATCCTAACCCTCTACCCATTCCCGTCAACCTAGGCTTATGTCAGTGACTTATAACCTGTAGCTCTGATACCAAACCTGTGGCGCCCTCCAAACCCGGGTCAGAAGTTTGGGGTCCACACACACATGCCTTAATTATAACCTGCTAATAACAATATTAAAGATAACAATAATATGCAGTGACCCTAATTATCAACTACCATGGATCGCAACAGGTTAAAGTATGCACACAAGCCACACATCTACTTATATTACATACTGTTCAAATCCCAACTATTCCAAACTCAAAACTGAGTATTAAACATTATTACAAACTTTTACAGACTTAAATTATCCCAAAAGAAACCTACTAGCTTAGCTCGATCAACCTGAACCCCTAGCTCTCATGCTGGACTGGGGATCCGCGGTACCAACCGGTTCCTTCTTAACTGGAAAAGAACAGAAACAATATCGCACAAATGAGCTAACTAGCTCAGCAAGTCACAATGACAAAACTGAGAATAATGATCATCAAGTGAACATGATTATGATATCAAGTGAATAATGGATTATGATTTAGAATTGGATATTATATTTTCATGTTAAAAACCAAGGTTAGGCTGCTGATCAGTCACGCACTAACCCCGAGCAAAGCACACAGCACTGCTCTAACTACTGGATCCAAGGCACACATTGGCCTAACTTGACCATTATATGGTCTGACCACGAATCTGGTCCACAATTTTATAAAAACAATCCAATTCTAACATAATAACAGAATAAGCAATAATAATCAATAACCAGAATCATTAACAATAATGAGTGTTTAACAATGAAAGGGTTTCAATCCTTGTAAGGATCAATAAGGTAATTTCAAAGCTTGGATGCTGGGCAATGAAATAATTGGATAACAAAGGAATCAATGTTTCAGGGTTTCAAGGACTTGGTCTTTCAAAGCATAAAATACAAAGATTTGATTGTGTAAGCAATCTGGTTTAGTGTTTAACATTTAGTTTGTATATATTTGTGGAGTAGGAACGTATACTTGAGGTTCGTGTTTGGGTATACAACAATCAATGGTCTAGAAAGAATCAGGTTACGGCTCAAGATCAATAACTGGAATCAAGGTTTAGGGTATAGTGCTTCAAAGCACTTGCAATATCAACAAGACTATCAAGTACTACAATATCTCGAGAAAGTTCAGAACACTTGCCTGGTATTAGCTTACTACACTGCACTCACTTCCAATCACAATCGTCTTACTCCTCAACTACCTGTTTCCCTTTCCTACGCCTTGCCTCTTCTGCTCACATATCATAAGCATCTATCAATAATCGACTCATAGAGTTTTATTCAACACACACTTCTATATACCCTTCGTTTTACCCAAATCCGATTAACGGATTGAAAGTTATATAATAATCAAGTAAACACCGAATATATAGACTGATAGTCAATCAACAAGTCACATATAGCACATAATACATCACATAGTCAATGATATATTATTTATAAAGAAGTCTCGGGTCATAAATAGGCTTTCTGATATTTAAAATGATTTTTAAAACATTTTTCGGAATTAAAATGGGTCGTTGGATTAATTTCGGGTTAATAAACAGGGTTCGGTAGGCCAATTCTGGCTCCGAAACAATTTTATACTAATTATCGAGCTTTGGAAATAATTTAGAATAATATTTTAAAGCTCTAAACTATTTTTCGGAATTTTTAAATCATTTTTAAATAATTAAATCTAATTAAATAATTGATTAAAATCAATTAATAATTAATTAAATCAATTAATCAATTAATTTTCAAATTAATTGACCAATTAATTAATTAAAAATTAACTGAAATTAATTAACTAATTAATTTAGATTTAATTTTGAATTAAAAATAATTTTCGAAATTAAAATAATAATTTTCAGAATTTTCAGAAATTGAAAATGAAATTTTATAATAAAAATAAATAGGAAATATGATTTTTAAACATTTTATAAACAGGAATCCTATTTTTGAAAACTTTGCAAACTATAGGGACTAAACTTCACCATCTTCAAGAATACAGGGACTAAACTGCAATTTTGCAGTTTTAGTCGCCGGAAAATCGGGGGTGGCCGGAGAACTCACCTCCGGCATCCTCCCACTACCATCACCTCCAGAATTAAACTACACAACACCAGGAATCTATATCTGCAATTAAAATTCATCAATAACCCCAGACTTGGCCGGAATTTGATCAAGAAACTCGCCGGTTTCCGGCGGGTTTGACGTAAACTTCAAAACACAACTCCATTCTCTACAGACCTCGTTGATTCATGAAACTTGTACGACTAGATTGCAAATTTCACAGAGAATACAATACACTATACCACAACATCAATCTATTTCAGAATAAGAAACCCCCAAATTTCAATTAAGAACATTCATACGGGTTATAAACCCTAATTTTAAAATTCGAAAATCAAACTCAAATTTGAACATGTTATTGAACTCCAAATCAGACGTATAATATATCAAAATCATCAGGAAATCAAGCTCTACAACATGCAATCATCAAATCATACAAACAATCATCCGAACAAAAATTCATATTTTTAATAAATTTAATTCGAAAATAAATAAATTTCCAGAAAATAAACCTTTGATTCTGCAGTGAAACAAAGCTCAGAATCTGATAGAACACTTCAAATCCTTCGTTTTGGTTACTCAAGCTTTGAAAACAAAGATCGGTAACGCCTTCGTTTTGCTGTTTGATTCTTAGAACAATTTATGTAATTAGGGTTTTTCTCTGAAAATTATAGAATTAACTATCTGTAAATGATTTTGATACGAAATAAAATACGGAAAAAGGCTATTTATATTTACGGAATATTAGTATCCCCTTGGATCATTCCGGATATAAAATGGTACATTTATTTGTAAAAACTGATCCAAACGGTATCGGTTTTCGGGATAATTATCCAAATCAGTACAATTTGTACTGCGGTCTTGGTCTCAGCGCCTGGTTACACGTATTACGAAGTGATAATTGTGATAGTTTAATAAAAAGCTCCCGTTTATCGAAAATATGGGTTTTATTGATTTACCGAAACGAATATTGTATCGAAAATGTTGCGTCGGGACCCGCGCAGGACAAACCGTACGCCGGATCGAAAAAGTTGAAACATGGAATATGCTCGGAATATTACAATTAGGTTAGGAAGGAGTTCTCGGAAGAGTTTCGGGTTCCAAAAACGTAACAACGGTTGACGTCGGTTGGTTCCCGTTTTGATAAAATAGATTTTAAATACTCGGAAAAAAAAAGATTTATAAATTTCATATGATCCTTATAAATCCATAAATCAACATAAAAATAATTAGGAAGATATGACAATTATCTATGTTTTATTTTGGAAATATAAAAATTAAAATACTCAATTAATAATATTTTTGAATATCCAAATACAAATAACACTTAACAATTAATTTACAGAATAGATATTGAACTCACATAATAATTATTTAATAGCAAAATAATTATATGATATATCCCGGATATTACAATCAGGAACTGTTTAAGTCCAGAGTTGTTGTCTTCTAGATCTCACTATTATAATCTCATTATAATTCTAGAAGCTTTACTCTAAACTATGGAACATCTTATTTAATACACTTTAAATAGATAAAGCCCACAAAAATATAACAAGTCTTTTATTAATTCAAATGAAATCAAATAGGAAGTCAAGAAAGTTCTTCCTAACTCATCATACAAGAAAGTTCTTCCTAACTTATCCTATGATCATTGTTATTTCTTCTTGACTTCCTACACTCTCTTGAGTATTGTTCGTCATTCTTGGCGTGGTGAACTTCAAGTTTTCAGACCGTCATTCACCACTTATTTTTGCCCAGGTTTAAATTTATAATGCCATTGTGGGTATCCAGTAGTTTCCCGTGGCCTTTTATTACACGTGTCGTACATACCAGCGTTTTGTTCACCACACATTTGCCGTACTTAGAAAGAACATCATTATCTCCTGTCACTCACATCATTATCTCATGTCACTCCTTGAGTCAAGATTTCCTTTTGTGACTCCTCCTGTTGTATGATTGGACAAAGGTAATGGACACATCATTAGGAGCTGACTTTGTTGAGTCCCATACATCTCATCTAGCCTGTTCAAGAACTGGAATAGCTTTGACTTTTTCTTCATCATTTCTATGGCCTCCAATAATTTTGTTATTTACGGTGTAGTAGCTGCAACAGCAGACAACACATTCATTGACTTAATTTCTTCCCACAGCCCAGTTAGGCTCGTGTAGTACTTACTCACTTTAAACCCGTTTTGCTTTAAACTGAACAGATCTTTGTTCAGCTTGTATTTTCTTGACCCGTTTGTCAATGAAAACCTATTTCCAAACTGTCTCCAGATCTCACTTGTTGGGCTGATAAACAAAACTGAAATTTTTATATTATCTGAAATGTTAATATGGATCCATGAGATCACCATCCATGCTCTATAGTCTCCTGCATCCTGCAACTTTGACACAATAATGGATGTAGGGCCATTGGATGGATGTAAAAATAATGGGTTTTGTAGATTTGTGAATGATAATTTACTGGTAGCCATGAACAAATCTAAAGACCTATTAAACTGAGAAACAAGACTGAACAAACTTTTTACACACTCTGCAACACACTCAACACCTATTTGACAACTTTGATTATCTTAAGCAGACAATCTTTTTAAACACACACGACGACTATCTCTCAACAACTCATTTATAAAGAGTTTCAAATGATAAGCATAAAGATAACAAAGAGAGAAAAACTGGTGAATGAAAGCAACTCTGCATTAACAAGAAAATATTGCATACTCCCAACACACAGGACCATAGTCTACACCTCTATGTCCTTTTTATTTTGCTACCAACTTCTAGCATAACAACCAAGAGAAGAGAAAATACTAGAACGCCTCTGCTTTGTTGATGGACCATGCAAGCCTACTCAGCATACAAGTACAATCTATCTATCTTCATATTGCACTTAGACCTGACAAATCGTTCGTGTCGTATACTTTCTTGTCGTGTTTTTAATGTTTCGTGTACATGCAGGTCAAACAAAAAATTGAAATGTTTAGGGTTCGTGTGCTTTCGTATTTGTGTACTTCCGTTTTGTGTCGTATTTTTCGTATTTGAATTTGAATATTAATTAAAATAAATAAATAAATAAATAAAATAAGTTTTTAGGTAAAATTTTATGAAATATATTAAAAAATTATATTTAGATCACATTTATATACATATTAAAAATTAAATTAATTTTTTTAAAAATAAACATGCATAAATCTATTATAAATATATATATCATTATAAATATTAATATTTAATTATAATATTTATTTATATCATATATTTCGTGTCGTGTACTAGAAGGGAAAACACAAAACCAACATTAAATCTTGGTTGTGTATTTTCGTGTTCGTGTATTTTTGGGCCGTGTACTAAAAAGGCAAACACGAACACTAAATTTTCGTATCGTTTAATGTCGTGTAAGTCGTGTCGTGTCCAAAATTGTCTGGTCTAATTGCCGTGATTAATTATTTGACATGAAACATAAAACAGTAAAAGTAAATTGCTTCCATTAGATTTGATATCAGAGGAAAATCCCCCTATTTACAAGAGTTTCCATGTGAGTGATGTTGGGGTTAAACCCAATAGGTAGTATGGTCTTGGTGATAGAAAATATAATTGAATTGGGTAATAATTGTATGGGTAGACAATTATTATCATAATTGGGTTGGGTAATAATTGTATGTGTTGACAATTATTATTATAATGGGAATGGATAATAATTGTATGAGTAGACAATTATTATTGTAATCAGATTAGGTATGTCTTGTTGGCTAAGTTTGTGATGGCTATATATACATAGTCATGTTATTGTTTTGATGTATGCTTAAGTATTGTTTGACTTAAGTATCGCTTGAGTGAATACCGTTTGGTGAGATTGATTGTATTATTGATAATTGTTTTGATTAATAATACAAGTTGGGATGTGGGTTTTTCCGCGTCATATATTGAGTGTGTGTTTTGCATTGTTTGTTTGGTTCTATACTTGTGTGTGTTCCCCCTAACAATTAGTATCAGAGCCAAGGTTCATGATGGAGAAGGTTGGGGGATTTTAAATTGAATTGTTTAATGAAAGAAATAATTTTACCTTGTGGCAAAGTACGGTAAAAGATCTGTTAATTCAACGAGGGTTATATGCGACTCTCGGAGGGAAGAAGCCTACTGAAGTTGATGATACAAAGTGGGGAGACATGAAGTTACGTGCGGCATCAACGATCCGGTTGACCCTTGCACCGGAAATCAAGTATAATGTTCTTGAAGAGGACAATCCCAAGAATTTGTGGGAGAAGTTAACGAAGACTTATCACTCAAAGTCTTTGGCCAACAAGCTGTTTCTCAAGAAAGATTTGTTTGGGCTCAAGATGGAAGAAGACGGAGATTTAAGAGATCATCTGAATCGTTTTAATGGCTTAATCAACCAGCTAAATAATTTGGATGAAAAATTAAAGGATGAGGACAAAGCTGTTCTACTACTAGTGTCTCTACCGAAGAAGTATAATACTATGATGACTTCTTTATTGGTTGGGAAAACGAAGTTAGATTTGGATGAGACTATTGTTGTTCTTCTGGAGGCCGAAAGATTGATGAAACAAGAATCGAGTGACACATCTGATGGAAGTGCATTTGTGGTACGTTCGCGTGACACGAAAAAGAAGTATGATAAGAAACATAACCCTAATATCAGGTTTTTTTATTGTGAGGAATTGGGTCATATACAATTTATGTGTCCAAAGGCAAGAGAAGACTTGAGAGAGTTGAAGAAAAATCGAGGGGGTAGTGTTTCGCTTGTAGAAGCTGATGAAGATGTTCTTTTGGTTCAAGAAGAGAAGGGATCAAAAGAAGAATGGGTGCTTGACTCGGGATGTTCTCATCACATATGTGGTAGGAGGGAGTGGTTCTCGTCCTATAAAAAGTGTGAGGGAAAGATTGTAACTTTACCGAACGGTAAAACGGTAAAGGTTGCTGGCATTGGTGAGGTAACAATAAAACGTCATAACGGTCGTGTTCAGAAGTTAACTCAAGTAAGATACATACCGGAGTTAAATCGAAATCTGATTTCGTTGGGTAAATTAGTTGATTTGGGATATATTGTTATGATGAAGAACAGTATGTTGAAAGTCACTAAAGGAGATTTAGAGATACTCAAAGGTCGAAAAGATAAGAGAAATCTTTTTGTACTAGAAGGAGGGGTTATTGTTCGAGGGGAGGTATTGGGCGATCGACGTTGATGGCTTGATGTGACCGTTAATTCGGTTGTGCATGAAATCATATTGGGTTGAAGGGGAGGATTGTTGGGGTTAAACCCAATAGGTAGTATGGTCTTGGTGATAGAAAACATAATTGAATTGGGTAATAATTGTATGGGTAGACAATTATTATCATAATTGAATTGGGTAATAATTGTATGTGTTGACAATTATTATTATAATGGGAATGGGTAATAATTGTATGAGTAGACAATTATTATTGTAATCAGATTAGGTATGTCTTGTTGGCTAAGTTTGTGATGGCTATATATATATAGTCATGTTATTGTTTTGATGTATGCTTGAGTATTGTTTGACTTAAGTATCGCTTGAGTGAATACCGTTTGGTGAGATTGATTGTATTATTGATAATTGTTTTGATTAATAATACAAGTTGGGACGTGGGTTTTTCCGCGTCATATATTGAGTGTGTGTTTTGCATTGTTTGTTTGGTTCTATACTTGTGTGTGTTCCCCCTAACAAGTGATTACATGGAAAAGTTCTTTTCCAAGCGCAATTTCATATTTCTGCCTTTGCTTTCTTTGTTTTATTATTAATTGTTGCGATAATAAATAAATTTCTTTTCCTTTTCAATAGCAGTAATACGTAACTACACAACTCGTGGATCTGGTTTGTCTTGCTCTATTTAACTTGCTGTGTGAGATACAACATGACAAATATCGAATATTAATTTATGTTCTAATCCTTAATATCCTACAACATGAAATTATATTTGTTAGGGACAACCTGCACAAAATATAATACCTGCACAACATGAATGTTCTGAGATTTGAAGGAAACCTTTTTATGGTATATGTTGGTGTTAGTCTGTGTGATATAACAGATACATGCAATAGTGTAACTATGGAAGAAAAATTTAACACAATAACAGAGTAATTAATTAGGTGTTAAGTTATTAGTTTACTAATACAGAATTTCTTTTCCAAAAAATTGAAATGGAAAACAAAATGATGGTTTTTGTTTGTGAGAGATTTGTGCAAATATAAAATCATCAAAGATAAATTAAGATATTGTTGGACCAAGCTTGAGAGGAGGATCCAAATGGCCCATTTGTAATAATTAGAATAGACATTTATACAGAAAAAGGCTCATTAGACCCAGTTGTACTAAAAAGAGCCCCCTTAGGTCTACTATAAAAAGGGAGATAAGACTCACTCGGGGTTGGCATTTTGAATCAAGAAAAGAGTCTCTAATTTATCATTCGAATATTCCTATAAATATGTGGATAATCAGTTGACGCTAAAAGGAGCTTTATTCTTAATCCTAACCGAAAGATGATGATGGACGAAGTAGATCTGCCAGCAAAAAACGAAGCCCCGCCCAAAGTCCCGTCAGCTGTGATTGTGATTGTTCCAAGATAATCCGACAACCAAGGGACGTCGAAACAGCCGACGCTGCAGCCGGAGTGCTTATCCCCCAGACCCGGCAATTCAGCCACACGATTTGACCCTCGGGGAGGCTTTGTCGAAGAAGCGTAAATTTCAACCAGATCAGAGGTAAAGGGTGAACACGGCAAAAGGAACATAAGTACTATCCAGTGACATGCGCCTACACCTTGAAAAAATCGAGCGTTTGAAGATGCAACGAGAGGAAGATCTTGATAATGATGATTGCTCCGATGAAGAGCTTCAGCTTTTGTAGAAAGAAGCTCGCACTCTGACAGTGAAGTTAGAACGACGACGAGAAATTCACCGGCTGCGTAAAGAGCTCCATAACACATCGATAACAAACCAAGGGATGAAGGAATAGTATTTTTAGGACGACGATGATGCTAATTATGAATATCATCCCTCAGCCGAGTCAACATACTCCCATTCACGAGACCGTTGACAGTGAACAGTTTTCTCTGGCGACATCTCGCAAAAGACGGAATCCACTGACACAATCTCCGACGAGGAATTGTGAAAATGTAGTAAGACATGGCACATATGCGAAGTTTAATGCGCTCCCAATCTGGGTTCGAGATAGTGGCAGAGAGCCCCTATCACTCGTACTCGAGAAAACTTGCATTGACAAGACGTTAAAAAAACCATCCTCTTGCATTTCCAAACACATTCGACGGTCGAATGACATTCTTCGGACACGCGGAGATCGCCTGTTGTTAGTTTTTCTCCACGTGCTTGCAAGGCACGACGCTCCGCTAGTACAGTAATTTGCCTCCTCGTTCAATCGACTCTTGGTTGAATCTAAAGAGCAAGTTCCAAGATCGTTTTTCCTGCAATTATAAGGGAATAAATGTCATAGTATCCCTCATGACTATACACCAACGATATAAAGAAAGCCTCTGTAGTTTCTTAACTCACAATTTTCATTCTCTTGTGGCGAGTATCAAAATAAGATTGACCCTCGTGATAACGAACACCGTATATCAAGAAAAATAACTTAATTGAAGGACTCCTATTTCTATCACAAAATAATGCGACGAAGCCGCTAAGTTGAGCAACTGAGTTGGGCGCCAGTTGGCCAATCCCACATCTTATATCCTCGTACATTGCCATATGAAATAGATTCATCGGCAACCGAAGCCCAAAGTGAAATAAGTGCATCGGGATCCCGTGCATTTCATACTTGGGCATCATCCAAACACGGTCATTAATAGTCAGGATTCGATATCGATAACCGTTATCCAGATCAACATATGTCTTTAGTTTGTCCAGTAGGAGTTCCTTGTTTATATGGTGACCGAGATAGTTGAGGTTAGGCTTGTC
This sequence comes from Apium graveolens, assembly GCF_009905375.1. NCBI lineage: Eukaryota > Viridiplantae > Streptophyta > Magnoliopsida > Apiales > Apiaceae > Apium > Apium graveolens. The sequence goes on along the minus strand of NC_133655.1, from coordinate 220,285,755 downwards.
CGAGAACTCTTCTCTTCCCATACAAAAGCTTTTCTTTAAAATCTGATTCCTAAACATTAGAGTTTGAGGGCTCAATGGAGGTGAAGGACGTGGACTGTCTGGGATTCCCGACAAAAGTTCATCCTCCTCCAAGAAATCAAAAGAATGACACTGATCCAAGTTAGGAATTTCCAATTCATTTAAATTTAAAGAGGACTGTTAATCACCTTTATCGAGGGGCCTTTTTCCAGGATCGCGGTTGGAAATTGTTCGTATGGAAGAAGATGAACTCATTTCCTCCATCACAATCTTGATTCTACTCAATGAGTTGCAAGAACAAGAATGAAAAAACAAATACAAAGATCTTAACTTTGAAAAAAAAAAGAAAAAAGAAATATATGAGTGACTTACAGATACGGTGTAGATAGAAGAGAAATGATGATTCTTCCGGGCGCTGCAATCCTTTTGATAAGTGGAGGGAGAATTCAGACAGCCACAGCTCCAATCAATATACAGGGAAAACAAAAAAAATAAACAGTTATATACATTTTCAAAAAAAAAATAACAAATAACAACGCAAAGCGATGTGGGCAAAACATAATTAAACAAATATAACAGGTACACTTTTTCTTGCTTTTTTCTGCTTAATTATTTTAAATACTCTGTTAACCTTTCTTTTTAGAAATTAAATCAATCCAAATCTAAAGATATTGGAGACTCAGAGGGGGCAAATGTTGGACCAAATTTGAGAGGAGGACCCAAAAGCCCCATTTATAATAATTAGAATAGACATTTACATATAGAAAAAGATCCATTAGGCTCACTTGTACTAAAAAAGCCCCTTTAGATTTGGTGTAAAAAGGGAGTTAAGCCTCACGTGTAAAGGGGTTGGTCTTTTGAACTCTATTATTTATCATTAGGATATTCCTCTAAATATTTGGATAATCAGATATTAACAAATAATATGTTCTGATAGTCTGTTAAATATGTTATGAAGAGAGATTAACTTTGTCGCAGCTTGCCTATAGAAGAGGCTGCTTGCTATCGTATTCTATTGCTACTTGAGGCTGCTGTGTTTAGAAGTACTTTAAAATAACGAAAACTGTACCAAGTTGAAGCCACCGCCAGGTAGCAATGTATATGGATGAAAGCAAAGTTGATTTTGTTACAAGTAAGATGAATCTAATGTTTATTAGATTCGTAAAAGTCTTTTATATTGTTTGCGTATGAAAAAAATCTCCAGCGCTCATATGGTATATAGGTGTAGCGTAGTTCTGATCAATCCACCAACACTGTAATGGATGTATTAGACATGAAAGCATCTCTAGTACATCCTGTCCAAGAAGAAGAGCTGAAGGCTTTCGACAACACTAAGTTAGGTGTGAAAGGTCTTGTTGATGCTGGGATAGTGAACATTCCTGGAATATTTGTAAGACCAGCAGATGAGCTTTCTCAGGAATTGATGTATTCCAGGACTCACCTACAAGTTCCAGTAATAGATGTTCAGGGAATTGATAGTTTGGAACTGCGAAAGAAAATAGTTACTCAAGTGCAGCAGGCATCAGAGCAATGGGGATTCTTTCAGGTGGTGAATCATGGTATTCCTCCGAGTGTGCTAGAAGGTATGATTGATGGGGTACGTTTGTTTCACGAACATGATTTTGAGGCAAAGAAATGGTTGTATACATTTGATATGATGCAAAATGTTAGATTTAACAGCAATTATGATTTGTATCAATCCCGAGCTGCTAACGGGAGAGACACCTTGACTCTTACTACGTTGCCTTCCAATCCACTCAATGCGGATGAATTACCTGAATCATGCCGGTGAGAATATATATTTCGGCTTTGGTTATATATGTCTTACATACTCCCCCTTTCTTACAAGTATTATCCGATTTAAAGTTAATACAGTCTCAATGATATTGGAGTTGTAGACATGTTTTGCAAACAGAACAAGGTAAAATATATTGTTCTCCAAACATATTGTGTACTTGTGTTTGCACAACATATATGAGACTCCAAAAACTCGAATATAATTAGTAGTTCGTAAAAATTATCATACCTTATAAGGCTGATTAATATTTGAATGTTATGTGTTGTGAATTTCAAAACAACAACATATTTGAGTATTTTCAGGAAGATCTCAAGAGTGAAACCCAGGAAAGAATGAGAAGAGAGTAAATGTCAAGGAGAGAAGTGAAATGCAACTCTATCGAAGTTGCGATCACTCTGCCTGCCCAGTTTTTGCTATAACAATGTGTCTGCGTGTGTGTGTGTGTATGTTATGCATTAATTAAGGTTTTAAATTTGCAGATCCACATCAATGGCATACATAAAGCATGTAATGGAGTTGGGAGATACTCTAATCGAACTATTATCGGAGGCTCTAGGCCTAAAAGCTGACCATCTTAAAGTTATGGAATGTACTAAAGGCTACAACACAATTTGTTGCCATTATTATCCGGCATGTCCTGAGCCGGAGCTAACTACTGGAATTGGCAAGCATAGCGACTCTACTTTTATTACTATTCTTGTACAAGATCAGATTGGGGGACTCCAGATATTGCATGAAGATAAGTGGGCTGATGTTGAACCAATTACTGGAGGGCTGGTAGTAAACATTGGTGATCTACTCCAGGTAAAAGCAAACGTGTTTTCATGATGGTTAATTGCATGCATTTGAATATAAATAACTCACATGCTCTGTTGTATCTCAAACATCAACCTGCTTCATCAAGAGATATGGATGCGTAACAAATAACAATCTAAATGATACTTGAGGTATTTTATTCAGAGCTGACCAACTTGACATGGCAATTCAAACTTGATGAAACAGAGTGTGTCAAATGACAAGTTCAAAAGTGTCATTCACAGAGCGTTGGTGAACAATGACAAGGAAAGAATATCGGTGCCATGTTTTTTCAGTGGTTCCTCAGCTGAGTCGATTAAGTATGGCCCGATCAAAGCTTTGATATCAGGAGAAAATCCACCTATTTATAGAAGTTTCGAGGTAAGTGATTACATGGAAAAGTTCTTGTCCAAGCGACTTGATGGACAGGAATTACGAGACCTTTTCAAGCTATGAAGCTCGACTGTAGTTAATTCTGATTCCTTTTCAAATTGATAGACTGGAATTAGGAGGACCTTAGTTAGTTACGAACCTATATTAAATTCTGAATAAAAATTCCGGTGTGACTTGATGTATAGGAATTACATGATCTTTTCAAGCAACGAAGCTAGCCTTAAAAAGCAGAATTACAATTACATGATGTTTCTGCGGATGCTTCTATCTTTGTATGATCCAGTGTGTTTTATATGTTGGGTAATTCTTCTTCAAGTGAAGATGCATCATAATTTAGAGAAAGATCAATATCCCTAAATATTGGTCAGAATTAATCAACTTCAAGGGAAAAAGTCAAATGAGAGGCTGCTTTCTATTGCATCTTATTGATACATGAAGGAGGCTGCTGTGTTGGAAGGCATTTTAAATAAACAAAAAGATGCACCAAGTTCAAGCCACCGTCTGGTCCCAAAATATGTTCAAGCAAAGTCGACTATCACATTAACATACTGATGTATAATATAAAAAAAAAATATTATTTATTTCATTAGATAATATTAAACGAAATGTGGAGGAGACTTCCGAGGATATACTTGAATGTGTATAAGATTCTTGAAAGCCTACTATAATGGGGTTAAATATCAAATTGGTCACTGAAGTGAAAGTGATATATCAATTCCTTCATTGATCTTAACGGGGCATCATTTTGATCACTAAAGTTGTATAATTATCAAATAGATAACTCCAAAAATGTGACGAAAAAATAAATATTATCTTTTGTTAAGTTCTACACATTTTTCTTCAACGCTACTATAATCAAATAAAAAGTTATGAACTCTAGTATTTTAGATAATATATCTAGATTTTAAAACTTTTATTTACTATTTATTTTTAATTAAGTAAGATAAAATAACTATAAAATTTAAAATAAATAGTAAATAATTTTTTTAAAATCTAGATATATAATCTAAAATACTAGAGTTCACAACTTTTCATTTGTTATAGTAGCGTTGAAGAAAAATGTGTAGAACATAACAAATGATAATATTTACTTTATAATCGCATTTTTAGAGTTATCTATTTGATATTTATGTGACTTTAGTGATCAAAATGATACCCCGTTAAGATTAGTGAAGGAAGTGATATATGGCCTTCACTTCATTGACTACTTTGATATTTAACCCTCCTATAATGTGCTTAGCAAACAAAAGTCTAATATAATGTAAATTTCGGATAGAATCTTCATCACCAATCAACAAGACCTGGAGTGAATTTCTGCTAAATCCACCAAAAACAGCAATGGATGTTTATATTGTGATATAATGATGTCAGCGTGCTGTCATATTTGATAAGCAGCTCATTGAATGATGGTGATAAAGTATAGGTTGTTATGATAAGTAGTGTTCTTCCTAATGTGTACTTATCACAGCTACTAGTATAATATCTCAATGTACAGGCTGTTAGATCTACTTTTTCTCTCTGTAATTTGACAAAGACTAAGAATGTAAATCTCTTTAGTTCATCTTTTATCTCTCTCAATCTCTCTGCATCTTTCTGCAACTATTTTTTATTTCCACAAATCTCTTCATATCACTTAACATTTCATCTTTATCTTCAAATTAATATGGTATCAGAGCTTTATTCCGCAATTTTGTTAGTGTTTTCTTGCTTCGTCTCTCTCAGTTCATCACAATTATAAGCTGTTCAGACGATCATCAAGATTTTGTGATTGAATGTTGAAGGAAACTCGATTGAATTACTCGTATGTGAACGCTGTAACAGGATTCAACACTTCTTCACCATCTCCAATGGCGAATTCAACTATACGATCTGGTAATGTGACTCAAACTTCTAATACATCTGATGATATAGATACATCTTCAGATACACAAAATCTCAGTATTGATAACAATTTTCATCCATTATACCTTCATAACAATGATCAACCTAGAATGATACTTATATCTAAGAAGTTGTTAGGATCAGAGAATTATTCCTCATGGAAACGTTCTATACAAATTGCTTTATCTGCTAAGAATAAATTGGTGATTGTAACCGGAGAATTTTTATCTCCATCTGAGAAATCTACTTTGTATGCTCATTGGAGGAGAGTTAATGATATGGTAATTACCTGGATATTGAACACAGTTTTTGATGAAATTAGTAATAGCATGAACTATATGGATAGTGCATCTGATGTTTGGAATGAATTAAGTGAAAGATTCTCTGTTGTTAGTGGACACAAAATTTATGAAGTACAGAAAGATTTGTTTAAGCTAGAGCAAGGGAATGATTCTGTTGAAATTTACTTTCACAAGCTCAAAGGTTTTTGGGATGAACTTAAGGCTTTAGAACCTATAATCAGATGTACTTGTGGTGCTAGTAAGGAGTGGGAGGCTCAAATTGAGAAAACCAGGTTAATTCAGTTCTTAATGGGATTGCACAGTAGTTACACTGCAGCTCGTGGTCATCTGTTAATGATGAATCCTTGGCCTTCTTTGAATCAAGCTTACATGCTTCTTAAACAAGAAGAAAAACAAAGGCAGATTCATCATAATACTGGAACTCCACTTGCCATGATGGTTAACTTGTCTAAAAATCCAGCTTCTCGGTCACATAGACAAACTGACAGACCTGCTTTAGAATGCACTTATTGCCATAGTAAAAATCATACCAAAGAAAGATGCTATAAGCTTGTTGGTTACCCTGCTGATCATGATTTTCATCCTAACAATAGAGGCAAGAAAAGGCCATTTAGTAAGAATTTTGGTCATTCAGTTTCTACTCCCCAAGCTATGCAGGTCACAAGTGTTGATAATTCCAACACTCAGCACTCATCCAGCATCACTAATCAAATGGAACTTCTTCAGAATCAAATGAACACTCTGTTGAAGCTTGCTAATCAAGAAAAACTTGCTAATTCTGGACCATCTATGAAACATGTTGAAGCAGTTTCAAAAACAAGTTCTCCTTTTCAGTTTGGAACTAATTTTGCAGGTACTGCCTTCTCTCTCATGACTGCTTCCAATATCTCCAGTAATACTTGGGTTTTAGACACTGGTGCAACAAATCACATGTGTTGCAACATAGACCAGATGCATAATTTACAATTGTTGCAAAGTCCTATAACTGTTACATTTCCAAATGGTCACAATGCTACTGTTACTCAAATAGGTTCAGTAATCATTCATCCTATCCCTTGTGTTGTCAATGAAGTCCTCCATATTCCTTCTTTTAATTTTAATTTGTTGTCTATCAGCAAATTATCTACTGATATTCATTCAAACATTCATTTTTCTTCTAATGAGTGTATTATGCAGGACCAACACCAGACCAAGGGTTGGATCCTTGGTAAACTCATAGATGGATTATATCAACTTGACAACACTCCTCCTGACATCACAGATGGTTCACAAACTTCTCAGCTCATTTCTTCAACTCATTATTCTCCATCTCATATTTTTACTGTTACCAAAGCTACTTCTCAACTTTGGCACAAAAGATTAGGGCATGTTTCTGTTTCTGTTTTGAGAAAAATTCCAGTTATAGCTACTTCTGATATAGAACCTATCTGCTGTGATGTTTGTCATTTGGCTAAACAATGTAAACTGCCATTTCCATCTAGTCTTTCTTGTGTTTCTGCTCCTTTTGATTTGATACACTGTGATGTATGGGGTCCTTATAGGACACCTACTACTGATGGATGTAAATATTTTCTCATTATTGTTGATGATAATAGTAGAGCAATTTGGACAATTCTTCTTCCTACCAAACAACATGCTACTAAATCTTTGCAAGATTTCTTTGCTTATGTCTCAAATCAATTCAATACTACTATTAAATGTCTTAGAAGTGATAATGGTGGGGAATTTAAAAATTCTGAACTTTCTTCTTTTTTAACTGCTCATGGAGTTTTTCATCAAACCACTTGTCCCTATACTCCTTAGCAGAATGGGAGGGTTGAAAGAAGACATAGAACCCTGTTAGAAATGACAAGAGCTTTACAATTTCAGTCTTCTCTGCCTAAGGTTTTTTGGGGGGATTGTTTATTGACTTCAACATACCTTTTGAATCGACTTCCTTCTCCTGTATTAGGCAATGTTAGTCCCTATGAAAAGCTTTTTCATAAACCTCCTTCCTACGATAGCTTGAGATCTTTTGGTTGTTTGGCCTATATGTCTCAGCATGATTCCGACAAATTAGCACCTAGGGCCATTAAAACAGTTTTTCTAGGTTATCCTTTACTTCAGAAAGGATACAAGTTATTTGATATTTCTACCAAGACCTTTCATGTTTCTAGACATGTTGAATTTTTCGAGGACATTTTCCCTTTCTCCACGGCTACTTTTGGTTTTGATGAATCACTCAATGTTACTCCCACTGATATTTGTCATGATTTATGTACTCCTTTGGATACTCTTGATTTTTTCAACTCTGTGGTTGATTATACCACTAATGACACCTCTTCATCCTCTACCTCTGATGATTCTAATTCTTTACAACTTAATGATGTAGTTGCTTCTGATTTTTCTACATCACCATCTTCTTTTCTTCACACAAATTATCCTCCTGAAACATATCCCATTCCTTCTACAGTTCCTTCTGTAAATATAAGACAATCTACCAGGCTTAAAACACAACCGGTGTGGTTAAAAGATTTCCATGTGTCTTCTGCTATTTCTCAGCCTACAGCACATGCTAATACAGTTTTAATGAATTGTTCCACTCACACCAAATTCAATATTTCTACTTATTCTCCTCCATATTCTATATATGCTTGTTCTGTGTCTCCTACAACCAGCATCATTGAGCCTTATTCATACAAACAAGCTTCACTTGATGTGCACTGGACTGAAGCTATACATAAAGAGCATACAGCACTTGAAGCCAATAATACCTGGTCTATAGTAAGTTTACCTCCTGGAAAGAAAGTGGTTGGCTGTAAATGGGTTTTCAGAGTTAAATACCTTGCCGATGGGAGCATAGACAAGTATAAAGCACGTCTGGTAGCCAAAGGGTACACTCAGACTGAAGGAGAAGATTATCACAACACCTTTGCTCCAGTTGCTAAGATGGTTACTGTGAGAGTGTTACTGGCGGTTGCTACTGTCAAACATTGGGACATTCATCAATTAGATATTAACAATGCATTTCTGCACGGGGATTTGACTGAAGAAGTGTACATGGCCATTCCTGAAGGTCACAAATTATATGGTCATCACAATCTGGTATGCAGGTTACTCAAGTCCATTTATGGACTCAAGCAAGCTTCTCGACAATGGTTTGAGAAATTGGGTACAGTTTTATTAGATTTGGGTTTTCAGCAGACAGTTTCTGATTATTCTCTTTTCACCTTCCAACATAATGATTCTTTTGTCGGGGCTTTGGTCTATGTTGATGATATTTTACTTACAGGTAGCAATTCTGAGTTCATTGCTCATGTTAAAGTTGTTCTGCATTCCTCATTTACTATTAAAGATTTGGGTCTTATCAAGTATTATCTTGGTTTGGAGGTTCATAGAACTGATCGTGGCATGTTTTTGCATCAACACAAATTCATTCATGATTTGATTCTTGAGGCTGGTTTATCAGATGCTAAACCATTGAATTTACCTGTTGATTTTAATGTGAAATTGTCCTCTCAAGATGGAGTTGTGCTTGATAATCCGAGTTTATACAGGAAATTAGTTGGGAAGCTATTGTATCTGTCTATTTCCAGGCCAGATATTACTTATATTGTGCATCTTTTAAGTCAGTTTCTTCACAATCCTCGTGTGCCTCACCTGATTGCTGTTCAGCGTGTTCTTCGCTATCTTAAAGGGACTTCTTATCATGGTTTGTATTTTTCTGCTAATTCTGATCTTCGTTTGCATGCCTACTGTGACAGTGATTGGGGTGCTTGTTCAGATACTTCCAGAAGTATTACTGGCATGTGTTTATTGCTGGGATCTTCTCTTGTTTCTTGGCAATCTCGGAAACAAAAGGTTGTTTCTCGTTTCACGGCTGAAGCAGAACTCCGTGCCCTTGCTGATACTTCTTGTGAGATTTCTTGGTTGCTTTTACTTCTATCTGAGCTTCATGTTCCACAGTCTTCTCCTATCGTGATACATTGTGACAATTCTGCAGCTCTTGACATTGCTGCAGACCCGGTTTTTCATACCAAAACCAAGCATTTTGCTCTTGATTGTCATTTCGTTCGTGATCAAGTTCAACAACAGCTTATTCGACCTGTTTTCATTTCGAGTTCATTGCAGTTTGCTGATATCATGACCAAAGGTCTTCACAAGAGTGCTCATGGTTTCTTATTGTCCAGATTGAATGTGATTTCTCCACATTCTATCTGAAAGGGGGGCTATTGTGATATAATGATGTCAGCGTGTTGTCATATTTGAGAAGCAGCTCATTGAATGATGGTGATAAAGTATAGGTTGTTATGATAAGTAGTGTTCTTCCTAATGTGTACTTATCACAGCTACTAGTATAATATCTCAATGTACAGGCTGTTAAATCTATTTTTTCTCTCTGTAATTTGACAAAGACTAAGAATGTAAATCTCTCTAGTTCATCTTTTATCTCTCTGCATCTTTCTGCAACTATTTTCTATTTCCACAAATCTCTTCATATCACTTAACATTTCATCTTTATCTTCAAATTAATAGTTTAGATACGATAGAGTGGAATGCTATCCCAGAAAAGGAGCTGAGGGCTTTGATGACAGCCAAATTAGGTGTGAAACGTCTTGTTGATGCTGGGAAATTGAACATGCCAGGAATAAATGTTACGCCAGTAGACGAGTTATCCGAAGAGTTGACCACTACTGCAAATGAACATAGCGATAAAATATAAATAGTGTTATATATTCACTACACTACTAAATTATCAAACTAATAAAATAGTCTATTTATTCAACTAAACTATCAGCCCATGTCATTTATATAAATATTTTAAAATTATAATATAAAGACATAAATAAAAAATTTAAATATTAACAGAACTCGGGCATTGCACTCGATTGTCTATCCTCGGAACTCAAATTTTAGTTGATAAATAAAGTATTCTAGTACGAACTCTAGTTGAGCTCAATTATAAGACCAGATTCAAAGAAATTTCGTGTCAGATTTGAATAGCTCATAAACAAGTTCAGTCGTTTACGGATAGTTTCATAATATCAATCAAGATGTTCAACATATGTACAGATTGTTCAAACCATTCCTTTTGTACCTTCTGCGCCATATATATTTGACCAATACTTTCTCATGCAACTGTATATAAACAATATTTTGTCATGAGTTCAATGTCTTGTGTAGCTTCATCTTCTTTCCAACATTGTACAGGAACATTACTATAAAACTGAATGAGTATCATCGACAATACGACCAAGCTTCAGCTTCAAGCTGAAATAGATGAATGTTTGGATAGGCTAAGAGAACTGGAGGCTTTTGACAATACAAAAGCTGGTGTTAAAGGATTGGTAGATGCAGGGGTCATTAAGATTCCAAAAATATTTGTTCGACCATTAGATGAACTTTCTCAGAAGAATCCAAACTCTTGTTTACGGAGAAATGTACAAGTACCAGTCATAGATCTAGGTGGTATTGGTTCCTGTGTCAAGAAACGGAAAGAAGTTGTTGATGAAATCAAGCTTGCATCAATGACTTGGGGATTTTTTCAAGTGGTGAATCATGGGATTCCTGTTCAGCTGATGGATCAGATGATTGACGGGGTACGCAAGTTTCATGAACAAGACCTTGAGCTAAAGAAAGAGTACTATTCTCATGATCATATGAAAACAGTTAGATATGATAGTAGTATTGATCTTTATCGATCGAGGTTTGCTAAATGGAGAGATACTTTGAATATATCTTTGCTAGTTCCGGGCAAGTTTCATCCTGACCACTTACCTCCAATTTGCAGGTTTGAGCACATTTTACTGGACAATGTATTGCAACTCTGCATTCTTTTTTACTAATGCCATAAAAGAAATTTGACATACTCTCAAGTTCGGTTAAAAAAACAAAATTCAATTGGTAATTAAGTATTTCAATATATGAGAATGAGTCACTATTTTGCAGAATCCTTAAAGAGTATATGGAGTCGTGGAGACTTAAATTAAATCTTAATAAACTAGCTTTGGAGTGATGCATGTTTCATTAGGTTATAATACAAGTTACCTAATCTACAGAGACATCACAATGAATTACATGAATGAAGCAACAAAATTGGGAGACTCCCTTTTTGATTTATTGTCGGAAGCTCTTGGCCTACAGATAGACCAGCTAAGATCCATGGAATGTGCAAGTGGTCGGAAATTTGTTGGTCATTATTATCCTGCATGCCCTGAGCCAGAGCTAACTCTGGGAGCAAACAAGCACACCGATCCTTCTTTTCTAACTATTCTTCTACAAGATAGTATTGGCGGCCTCCAATTTCTCCATGATAATCAATGGACTGACATACCACCCCTTGCAGGCAGTTTAGTTGTCAACATTGGGGACCTTCTCCAGGTTTTACATTGACTCCGATCTATATTGCGTACATCAAATTTAAGTTTCAACTTTTATCTTCAAGATAATTGTTCTTTAATTGGTAATGAAGACACTATTTCCATTTCTTTTGTAGATTGTATCCAACAATATATATAAGAGTGCTGAGCACAGAGTGCTTGCAAATCATGCAGGACCAAGGATATCAGTGGCGTCATTTTTCACCGGTGTGGTTGAACCAGACAAAGTATACGGTCCAATCAAAGAGCTGATACCTCAAGGGAATCCTGCAATATACAAAGAATTTGTAGTACGCGACTATATTAAGAGGTTCTACTCTAGATCAGGGGAGATGTCTGGGGTTGAGAGTTATAAGCAAAGCTAGGAATTGTACATTTTCTTTTTTATGTATGTTAGTGTCAAAATGGACTTCTATTTCACATGTTCAATGCATAATGTACTGGGCTCAGTTAGGCATGTTTGTTTAATTCCATAAGTGAAATTTGAATAAATTCACTATGTATATGTTTTGTGTATTGGATAAATGTGGCTTACGAGTTGAAATTGAGAAGTATTAAATCTTTATCTATCATGATAACTTATTCTGACTATGCAATTTAATTTAAAAAAGATGAATATTATTTTTTCTAAAGATAAATAAGCATATTAATTTGGTTATCATTTGGGGAAGGATACCTCAGACTAATCTCAGGTTCCCCATAGATTTTATCATAGCAAGTAATACAGAAGCCACTTAAAAGAACATAAAAAAGATAATTTCTGGTATTCACATAACAATTATTGAAATTATGAGATGGAGAGAGCAACTAGTTTCTTTAAGCCTAGTTACATTGGAAGAACAAACGGATAGATAAATAGATATAAAAGAGGCAAGAGCTAGAATTATATCTAGATAAAACTGTTTTTGTGAAGTTCTATTTTAAAAAATTGACTTGGGAGAGAACGTAGTGCTCCATTGTAGTAGCATATTTCTAGTATATTCTAAAATTGCAAGTAAGCCAGGTAATTGGAACGGCTACGACTGCATTATATACATTTTAATTACAAGGCGATACCTGAGTCAGTAGACACAACAGCTACTTATTAGCTTTCGAGGCCAATGGCAGCAGAATTTGGTAGGCCGGTGGGGATTTACAAAAGGTTCAAGCCACACCTCCTTATGGTGCTGGCTCAGTTGGGCTACACATTCTTATATTTGATTACTGAAGCTTCTTTTGCTCATGGAATGAATCCTCATGTTTACATTACCTATCGACATGTTGTAGCTGCTTTATTTATTTTACCTTTTGCCTATTTTCTTGAACGGTAATAAAGACAGCTCATTTTTGGAGCAGTCATTTGCTCGTTTTCTTGAACAGTAAAAAAGACAGCCCATATTAATTTGGTCTAGTTCTCTGCTCTGTTTTTCTGCAGAAATATAAGGCCCAAGTTGACACTTATTTTATTAATGGAAATATTTGTGCTTTCTCTTCTAGGGTAAGAATCACTGCCTCGCTGGTATCACAATATCTATTTAATTAACTATTTTTAGTGACCAATTAAATTTTTACAGGGTGAGCCTGACCCTGAACATGTATTTTGCAAGCTTAAACTACACCTCCCCCACATTCCTGGCATCAATAGTGAACATTATAGCTTCCCTGACTTTTGTTATGGCCGTTGTACTAAGGTAATTACAACTGAAAATCTAAAAAAGAACAAGAACACCAATCGAGTGCATTATTATGAGGTTTTACTTGTTCTTCTATTTTCTTTTCCTTTGCTTATGAGGTTAAGTACCGTGATGAGAAATTCTAGCTTTATGCAGATTAGAGGTAGTTAATCTCAGGGACCTTCGGGGGTTAGCCAAAGTTCTTGGAACCTTGATTTCTCTGGCTGGTGTGATGACCATGACATTGTATAAGGGATCCACACTAAGAAATTTAGGGCATCCTTTAATCTATTTTAAAAGAATTACATCAGAACAAGAAGATTGGTTGAAAGGTTCAATTTTGACAGTAAGTAGCTGCATCACATGGTCTATATGGTACATTATGCAGGTATTTAGCTTCACTTTACATCTGTACATGGGGTTGCGAGTGTCCATACGTATAACACTACAAGTACATTTAATTGCGGTGATTCAAACTACAGGCATATACTCTAAAAAGGTATCCAGCACAATTGTCACTGACAGCATGGATGAATTTTGTTGGAGCAGCACAATCAGCTGCCTTCACTATAATTGTGACACACAAACCAGCTGATTGGACCATTGGTGTCAACATTGACTTATGGTCAACCTTATATGCTGTAAATGATAGCTTCAGCATAGGTTTCAGATTTAGTATCAGAATTCTTCAGTGTGATTCATAACTAATATCTGAAGTATTTTTGCAACAGGGAGTAGTGGTATCTGGTTTAATAATATACATCCAACTTTGGTGCATGGAAGAAAAAGGGCCGGTCTTTGTAACAATGTTTAATCCCCTCTCCACAATCATAGTCGCAGTTGTAGCATACTTTGCACTCGACGAAAAGCTTTACATGGGCAGGTACATCTCAAACGTGCATTTTATATGGAGTAAAACAATATATTATTCTGGTTGAGACTCCTATATATAGTTATACGGATCTATAAATTTGTCTTTCTTTCTTTGTGCAGCATTGTAGGGTCAGTTGTGGTCATTATTGGTTTATATTTGCTTCTGTGGGGAAAAGAAGCTGATCAGAAGATGCAGGTTATCGCCAAGGGCAAACCTGATATTATTTATGAAGGCGATGAAAATTGCCTCAGAGGTGGAGAGCTCAATTCAGCTATGAAAGAAGAAGCGTAAATAAATTATTCATCAGCTAACAGATATGATAGGCATCAATTATTAGATCAATTCATTGCGCAAGGACAAATTTCTTTTTGCTAGCTCTCCACCTATACTGTTACTGAATTTGTATCTGAACAATTATTAAGCGACAAAATCATTTCCATTTTGCAAGTAGAGTAAGAACATCTAGTGCTCCACTTTTTTGATTTTATGTTCAACACTTAAATGAGGAACACTTTAAAATATGGTCATACAAATGAACATGTCGAATTATCATTGTTTAGGTTTGGGATACTAAAGACTTATCAATTGTATGGATCCCTTCTATAAGTAAGTAGTAGTAGTAGTGTAGTACAGACATTCTGTACAAAATTGTCTGTGGTTCATAATTAGATTACGTAAAAGTTTGGTTATAACTATAAGATTAATTGATATCTAGTTATAAATGTTTTTTGGTGGGAGAAAATAGTTGTTAGTTGTTATAATAAGACACTGAAACGATGCAATGAGCTGTCGTTGCAGTAATCTGTTTTTTGCTGATCATTCATTTAGTTTCGAGGGTATGATTATTATATTGATATCACTGGTATCAGAGCATTGATCCAGAAGTAGCTAGCTGTAAGATATGCAAATTGATGTAATAATCAACATATTTTCTCTTCTTACAGCCTATGTTCAGTGTTTTATTCCGGAAATCAGTTTCGTAAAGTTATTAATATTTAAGCGAACACACCCTTAACTATGGACTAAAACATGCTACAAAAACCTCAGTTTGTTAAGGTCTATGCTTAGCAACATTTAGATGTACTCACGTACCTTCTCTAAGTATGAGTGTATGACACATAAGGTTCCAAACTGATATTCCAGCTAACTGTCATTAAAAAAACAAGTTAATTGTCGTGAATTGCTAATGCGTTCTAAATGTAGCTTAAAAGTCAAATTAGCAGTACTAGCTCTATTACCCGTGCAAGGCACGGGCTAACTCTATTTTGATAAAAATTATTGGTGATTTTCCTGTACTCATTTAAGATATTTGTGTGTTACTAATACGATACTTTGTGGTTCAAGTTAGAACAATTAATGCGGCAATGAATATATTTGAATTTATAAGTTTGTGTTACTAATACGATACTTTGTGGTTCAAGTTAGAACAATTAATGCGGCAATGAATATACTTGAATTTATAAGTTAATCACCTGATAATAAGCTGACTAAGTAGATCTTTTACAATAATCAATAATAGTGGAGTGTTGTTTGATCGACCTTCTTATAACGTTTCTCAAATAACATGACGTTGTTTTAGTGAACGATATACAACGATTGGTATAGCCTGAAACCGTTTTGTTAAGATAGATAATCAATTGTTAATCATCTAATAATGAGTTGAGTAAGTAGATGTATTTCATTAGTCAGTAGTATTGGAGTGTTGTTTGACGATCAACATTCTTACTATATTTCTCAAAGAACTTAGTGTTGTTTCCGTGTAAGACACACAAAGCTGGTTGTAGTTTGAAAACATTGTAGTAACAGAGATTACATATTGATAATCACCTAAAAAACACTTGATTAATTAGATGATTTACAATGATCAGTAGTGCTAAACTATTGTTACATCCAACCTTCTTACAATGCTTTTTAAAGACATTGTTGGTGTCTTACCGAATCTCAGATAATGATTACGTACCGTTGTTTGATATAGGTTTAGACAGCATCTTAATATTCAACAGTATTTGAGAGTCTCAGATAACGGGTATAAATCGTTGTTACATCCTATTTTCCTTGTAGTATTATATTATATCGCAAATGTAGATTTTAGAGTGTAGCATTATAAATGAAAATAATTCTTTACTATTAAGTCAGTGATTTTTTTTCTATGGAGGCTATTAAACTACGAAGGTTGAAACATAAAATAGTATGATTAATAAAGTATAGTTCACTAGTAATATATTATCGAAAAAGTATTATTTAATGTGTGAATGTCTATGATTAAATTTGTTAATAAAATTCTATATAAATTAAAAAATGATCATAATCATATTGTTGTGCACGAGTATAAAGTTAGTATATTGAAATTAGTTAATCACTCAAATCTCTATGATTAATAAATTATTACTTATTATTATTATCAAAAAATTATATATTTAATGTATGCATGTCTAATTCTAAATTTGATTTTAACATTCTATGTAAATTAAAAAAATAATTATAATAATATTGGCGTACATGAAGTAAGTATATTGAAATGTGCTAATTATCCAAATCTTGAATCATTTTATTTTATATAAATATGAAAAAAAATTGATAATAGAATTTTATGTAAATTACAAAAATAATTATAATCATGTTGTCATTTCAAGAGATTCATTATTTTTTTTATGTTTCCGTCATATTACACTATTAGCAATAGTGACTGATTCCCCGTGCAATTCATGGGCATACTCTACAGACTACAACACATATAATATGATTCTGAGTATAAGTGATTCCAGGATTATACATTCATAAATATTATTTAATGTTCACATTTTTGCAAAAATTACTGGTTGATAGAAAAAGATCATTAACTCTTATTATAAGATTGTGATTAAATTTACATACGTTTAGACATAAAAAATAATCTCCTTCAATTCTTTAATTTTAAATCTATTTTTTTATGATCTCCTCTTGTTGATGACTAAAAGAAAACTGAGTTGGTTTTATATCGCCCAACCCGTGAATTTTTTACTCCCGTCGGGATAAACATAACTATTTGGTTATAATATAATACATATATAAATTATACGTTAGTTTTAATGACAAAAAATTGATCAACTATAAATTTGAATTAAACTTAATATATCGAAACCGGTTAATTAGTCAAGTCTCGAATTATTTAATTTTATATAAGTACTAAAATAAATGGTAAATTTAATATAGGTTGAGACACCCAATATAAATAAATAGTCATCTAGTTCAATAGTTAATGTTATTAAAAAGTAAATAAATGAACATATAACTAAGTTGGTTGATGTTAGTAATTTAAACGTATATATATTGGGTTTAATTCCCAATGACAACAATAATTCTAAATAATTATCTGAATTCGGGCGTAAAATTGTAATTTCGAAACAAAAGTAAATTATCATCTAGCTCAATAATTAATGTTATTAAAAAATAAAAAAGTGAACATCTAGATAATGTTGTTAGTAGTAATCCCGTTGTAACCCACACAAGTTGATATATCAACATGAGTTAATCACCCAAATCTTTAATCATTTATCTTATATTAATTTAAAAATAAATATTAAGTTAAATATAGGCTGAGCACAACAAATTTTTTTACTAAAATATAATAATAATTCCGCTGTAGCCCATGGGTATAAAATTTGTATATCAAAATGAGCTAGTTACCCATATCTCGAATTATTTTGTTTTATATGACTATTATATTTAATATTAAATTATATATAGGTCGCACACAACAAATAATATTAATAATCCCGCTATAACTTACATGTATAAATTTATAAATATTAAGTTAAATATAGGCTGAGCACAACAATTTTGTTTACTAAAATATAATAATAATTCCGCTGTAACTCATGGGTATAAAATTTGTATATCAAAATGAGCTAGTTACCCATATCTCAAATTATTTTGTTTTATATGACTATTACATATAATATTAAAGTATATATAGGCCGAACACAACAAATAATATTTATAATCCCGCTATAATTTACATGTATAAAGTTAGTATATCAACAAAAGTTAATCATATTAATCTAAAACATTGCATCTTTCAATACTAAATAAATATTAGATTAAATATAAGTCCAGTTACACATGATTATACTAAGTTGTTTCTCTATTTTATCAAGTGAGTCTTTAGCTTAATTGGTTAAGGCCTCTAATTTCATGGCAGAGGTCTTGGTTTTGAAATTCTTTGATAACATTAAATTTATATAACTTAAAAATAAACTGGGGTAAAATAGTAATTTCACATGAATAAAATGTTTCCCCAAAATTTGATGTTTAATATATATACTAGCCTATGACCCGTGCCATGCACGGGCTAATTATAATATTTGTAATTTTATTATTTTATAAAAAATAAATTATAAATACAATAATTATATATTATTCAAATTAATGAAATTAAAATATTTACGTATAATTTTGTATGTATTATATTACTGAAGAATTCAAAATTTAGATAGTTAAAATCTTAAAAAGTCCTGCTATAATTTTGTATGTAAATTATATTATTTTGTTATATTATAATTTGAATTACTAAAATTAATTTTGGAAGTGTTTGATTTAACAAAAGAGGTAAAAAAGAAGTTGAGTGCAGATTAGAAATTATGTTGAATAATGATTAATAGAGTTTGTAGTTATATTGAATACATGATTTAATTTTTTAAATTATATTATACTATTTATTTAAAATTTATTTTGGAAGGTGTTAACATGCAGAAATGTCTTAACCAACCGACCAAATGAAACAGCTTATAATAGATATTATATATAGATTTAGAACCAATTCAGCAGAACAGTGTAACAAATTGCATTGACAAAACTCACTTGAAAGTTGTAGAGATGATTTTGAAAATGTAAGAGCTATTATGTATGATATAGAATAAATCCATATTTGATGTAAATCTGCTCCAGATAGTCATCCCCTGAGTTACCTCCACATTTGGCTAGTTATATTAGGTGAATATGTACATACATATTGAAGGGGAAAGATTTAGAATAAAGTCTGCGGACAAGACCTTTCTGAATAGTTGTAGTGTACAACATTGTCTCAGTGGAAAACGTCCCTCAATTTTCGTTATGGCAAACCAGATATCAAACATGTAGGTGATGAAAATTCCTTCACAGGTGGAAACCTTGCAAGAAAAGAACCTTTATTTAAATAATGTTCTACTGGCTAGCAGATGATATGGAACTTAATGCAGAATTGGAGTGACTATAAATCAAGATAATGTAAAAGGAAAAAGGTACCACTAAACTTGAAATAATGAAGCATACTATATATAAAGTAATGTAAAGTAAAAGGGGGTTAAGATGCTACTACATTCTTGCCTACAAAACACAACATAAGTTCTCAAGTTCGTTAAACTGATAAGAAAATGTTTTCTGGAAAGCCGGAGGCTTCACTGACCTGGAGTTGTGGTTCCATGATCAAACAAGATTACAGCACCATCTGTCCGGTTTTGAAATGGTGTTTCATGTAAAAGTGACCACAGTAGGGTTTAACAAACGATTTTTATAACATATCAAGCCGTAGTAAAATGACAGATGTACGTTAATAAGTGAAGTATTGCTTGGATGAGTGAGTATCGATGCAGCACCTTACTACAGGTGCTAAGTGGGCTGAATATAATGCGCACTAATTAAGGGAAAAAGTTTGATCACTCATTATGCTAATAAACAAACTATAAAAACAAGGCAGTGCATATTAGCCCAAGCAAAGTAGAATGATAGGTTTCTAATATTGAAAGAAATAAGAAAAAAGCAGCGTTCGCTTTAGTTCTTTCTATAACTGTTTTTCATCTGTTTTCAGTTCTCTGTTTAAGGGTGTACGGGAATTGTCAGAAAAATTATGTATGAATTTTAAGATATTGTAGCACATTCTCACAAAGTCAGATGTAAAATTGTATTTTACAAGATTGAGTTAGGGGAGAACGCCTCTCTTTATGATAACATTACTATGTTTCCAAGAGCTCTTAGGTATATTCTGATGTGCAAGTGAGCCAGGTAACTAACTGTAATTAATACAACTGGAATATATATATATATATGTCACTAAGAACATGATGCCAGCAACATGAAATAGGAATTACAGAGAATACGATACTTCTATCAACTATCTTTTTGTATTTAGAGAGGAGCATTTGTCGCACGATCCAGATAATTAGTTAGCATATCAACAGAGGCTAATGGCAGGAGAAGTTAGTAGGTTGATGGGAATTTATAAGAGGTTTAAGCCACACCTCCTCATGGTGTTGGCTCAGTTGGGCTACACATTCTTATATCTGATCACTGAAGCTTCCTTTGCTCATGGAATGAATCCTCATGTTTACATTACATATCGGCATATTGTAGCTGGTTTTGTTGTTTTTCCTTTTGCCTATTTTCTTGAACGGTAAATCCCTTTTTTAATGCCTACTAGATTATGGCAGTGGTCATTTCACCATTGATCTGAAGGAGATCAATTTGATGCCAAATGTTTCTTTCTTTGTACTGCAGGAAAACAAGGCCCAAGCTGACATTACTTTTATTTCTGGAGATTTTTGTGCTTTCTCTTCTAGGGTAAGAATTGCCTGCATACTTGTATAACATTTCAATTTAATTGATTACCAGTGACCAATAAATATATGTACAGGGTGAGCTTGACGCTGAACATGTATTTTGCGAGCTTGAATTACACCTCTCCTACATTCCTGGCATCAGTAGTTAACACAATAGCTTCCCTGACTTTTGTTCTGGCGGTTGTACTGAGGTCATTCCAGTTTACAACATTAATTTTAAGAAAAAATTTGAAGAATAACCAGCAGCATGATTAGAAATTTATTACTTTTGAACATTTCTTATTACAATTGGGGTGACAATTCAAGCTTGGTGCAGGTTAGAGGAAGTTGACCTGCGGAAACTTAGAGGGCTAGCCAAAGTTCTCGGGACCTTGATTTCATTGGCTGGTGTAATGACCATGACATTGTACAAGGGATCCGTTCTGAGAAATATAGGGCATCCTCTAATCCATTTTAATAGAAGTACAGCAGCACAGGAGGAATGGTTAAAAGGCTCAATTTTAACCATAAGTAGCTGTGTCACCTGGTCTATTTGGTACATTATGCAGGTTTTTTGCTTCACTTACAGAAATATTTACATGTGTGTACGATTACGTGGTGTCTGTTGTGTGTGTGTGTTTCTATGAGACTATGAATAGTATGAAAGCTGTAGGGTAAATTTAATTCGTCAATTCAACTTGCAGGCATATACGCTGAAAAGATATCCAGCACAATTATCACTGACAACATGGATGAATTTTGTTGGAGCAGCACAATCAGCCGCCTTCACTGTAATTGTAGCTCACAAACCAGCTGACTGGACTGTTGGTTTCAACATCGACCTATGGTCCATCTTATATGCCGTAAATTTTCTACCTTTAGATAAAATAATTTATATTAAGTAACTTTGTTTGGTTAGTTTCAGAAACAATTTCTGGAGTTGTTTCCTTGCAACAGGGGATAGTGGTATCTGGTTTAATAGTTTACATTCAACTATGGTGCACTGAGGAAAAAGGGCCTGTATTTGTGACAATGTTTAATCCCCTCTCCACAATATTAGTTGCAGTACAATCATATTTTGCCCTAGGAG
This sequence comes from Apium graveolens, assembly GCF_009905375.1. Classification (NCBI taxonomy): domain Eukaryota; kingdom Viridiplantae; phylum Streptophyta; class Magnoliopsida; order Apiales; family Apiaceae; genus Apium; species Apium graveolens. The sequence continues at coordinate 220,264,042 of NC_133655.1, read as the reverse complement.
AAAAACTATACATGGGAAGGTAATATTAAATACACATAATGTATGGGAACAAATTGTTTTATTCTGGTTGTACCATGCACACATTTTTATAAGGATAGATAACGTCGTTCATTTGTTTGTGTAGCATTATAGGGGCAGTGATTGTGATTATTGGTTTATACATGCTACTCTGGGGAAAAGAGGCTGATCAGAAAGTGCAGGTTATCCCAAAGTGCAGACCAGATATTATATATGAAAGTGATGAATATTTTCCCAGAGATTAAAAGCTCGCTTTGGCCATGAAAGAAGAACCTTAAGCCCAATATTGTTCAACTAGCTAGCTGAGGAGGACATGAATACAATTATTAGATTGATTCTTGTTCTTACCAAGAGGAAGATCCTAAATATTCACATTTGATTGTAATTTAAGAAAAACAAATTGTGATGATATCATCTGCCTCAATTTTTCTTTCATAATGGAAATTTGTATTCCATCTAAATCTTGTGATGCATTTAAAGAAACTCCAAGAGTTACTGCAAGGACCTGTTGCCTTGAAAGTTCTCCCCTTATATATATGTTTATAATTATATGTTTACTTGTCCAAAAAAAGAAAAATCATTGTCATTTGCAGAAGAATAAGAATCAGATACTCCACCATTAACAACCATCATCTAGTGCTCCACTCCTTAAACGTTTTCGTCGTTTGGCAAATGAAGACGTGGAACTTCCAATGTTGGGGTTTGGCTACTGAATTTAATCGATAGGTAAGGATCCATCGGATTAACACTACATATTCAATAGCTATTATTACTCAGCAGTTGATAGAAATTCAAATATGAAATTTTAAATTAAAACAGTTGGAAAATTTCGGAATTCCATTACAACTAATGTACTTAGGCAGTAACAGTATCTATCAGCTGCTAGAGTTAGTTGTTACAGAAATTGATGTCATGACTTTTAATTGAAGCTATATATTCTCTCCTCTTTCTCATCTATTCCCTCATCTCTTTATAATCGGGAGTGGTCTGGCTACATCGAGCAAAACTTGCGCCTAGGGCGCCTATCAGGCTACCTCAAAAATTTCAACTCCTTTAAGTAAATATATTTGAATTTGCATGATATAGGTATGTTAGTATCCCATAAACTGATTTTGAATATAATCCTGAAATTTCAGGACGGGCCCTGTTTTTATTTCATTTCTGTTTGGGACTTCATTTCTTCTTTGCATTTTGTTTATAGATCATCAATTTTTTGTCCGTTTATTGCTTCTCTGCCTTTTGTACTTCTTTTCTAAATTATTAAACATCTTTCAGCTATTCCCATAGTTACAGTATTCTGGAATGGTTGATGCTCCTTAAATTTCAAGTTCTTTCAATTGTTTTGCGTAAGTAATTAACATGGGTAATTGTTTCAATTCAGAGTTTGCAAGAATGTGTTATATTTCGAGTCAAATTTACATGTGTAAACATATAATCTTCAAATTAAGTACTCATCCTCTGTCCGGAAACTAAACCCTCAGACAGTTGGACCGGCTTAGCAATATTTGTAGTGGGATCTATCAATCTATGTATTTTTTATAGTTGTGATATTTCTATCAATATATGCAGTTTTATAGGACCTCTAAATTTTCGCAGTTTTAGAGTACCTCTTACTAATAGTTAATCAAAATCTAGCACGTCATTATGTTTTATATTTTCATTTGTCTACATTTTTATTGTTATGATACTTTTAAGGGGGTCTCAAACTAAACCGGATATAATCAACTACAGAAAATATACGATGAACTATTGACGGATCTGATAGAATTAGTATAGAATGTTATGTCAACTCGCTGGTGATCTTGATTTTGTTTCTGTCGAAATTACTAACTCTTCCAGACAATGTAAGTAGATTGGCAGAAGATTCTTAGTGATATTGATACCTTTGTGCAACTTGTAGTTACAAATTGCAGCATGGATTTCAATCAAGATTTGATTCACAGTGAAAAGTCTGAAACCAGACCTCCTTTATTCTTTATTTATCTTCAGATTCTAAACTAATTCTGTAGTACATTGATCCTGGCTTAACTTTTAGAGCAATCTCTACAAAGTTGTTATGCTAATAACTTGCTATCAGTTGCTCAATTGTCTGTTCATACCTGACTAACTTCGCCATCAGCACATCGTAGTGACCAGAAACTTAATAAATATAATATAAAATGAATCCTTTCTTGACAATTATATAGAAATGAAGTAGAGTTAAGTACAACAGAAACATTGAGTCATTAGAGAGAGCCGGAGGGGTTATCATAAATTGTTGGAAAATGTGGGTTGTAGTCCCACATTGTCAAGTTAATTTGAGGCATAATTTGAGTGAACGAATGTTGTGTGCGTGTAACGAGTGACCGTTGGAATGCGTTCTCCTCCGAGAGAGCTTTCCGAGGTATTTTGAATCACTCAAAATGACTAAAAGATGGATGAGATATGATCATCCAAAGTTGGTCTCTTAGTAGTGGAAAATTGTGGAAGAAAAGAAAGTCCCACATTGATTTTGCAAAGAAGCATACATAACTTTATATAGCAAAACAGTTTTGTACTATTTAATTTTGTTATTTATGTATTGCTCCAACTCCTACGTGGGGATGCAAATTATGGGCTTGCGAAGCTTTCGAGCGTGTGCGACGTGCGGAACCGAATAATCACGGACATTAGGCTTAGGTTTATTCACTCAATTCGAAACCCTGCCTTCTCTCTCTATTCCGGTTAGAAAGTTATATGACCGGACTCGAGAACGTCTCATTCATATCTTTCTTCTTCATTTTCGCAGTTTACTGTTATTCGCGCGCACACACACTTATATTGTTTTTATTATTGGCACATTGTGATAACATAAATAACCCTCTCTGTCCCAGAATAAACGTCTTGATATGCTAAATTTGGTGAACATAAAGGTCGTCAGTCAATTTGCTTGCAAAAAATTAAATCAATGAGCATAACAGTTTATGAAATACAAACATGATTTGATATTAATTTGATTCGCCCTTCAACTTGCTATTACCATTCTTCAACTTTTCTGGGGCGCATATGGGGTTAGTGGGTACTGAACCCAAGTAGCAATCCATTCCTACCTCAGCGGGGAATTTAAATCGCAATTTTGATTTGTGTTGATGTCAACTCAATGTTGTCATCTCCTACAGGATAAATGACCCCTAGATGTCATGAGACGACATCAAGCAGACGTCAACATACGTAGCAGCAAGTTAACAAAAATTTAACCAATTGCTCTATGCTATGGACAGGTGTTTTCTGGGTGAGAAGTAGCCAAGTCCAGAGTAGAGCGCTCAATATACTTGTTACAAATTGAAATCTTGCTGAAAATATAGCTGTTTATTACAATCACTCCTATTCTTCAGAAAAGTAAAGAGATTCATTTTTCAAATATTCTTCATATATAAAAATATAGCTCTTGCTGAGAATAATTGTATTTTTCACATTGGTAACTAACCAATTTCTAACATTCTGAACATTCACATACTTAAATCTTTAAAGAATGGGGTATTAAGTGATATAAATAATACACAATCAGATTATGTTCAATGCATAGTTAGGCTATGAGATTCACTGCTCCTGACTTTAGCGCTGTTTTCTTTTAGAGGCTGTCTGCCTGGTCTTGACTTTCAAGGACAGACCCCATGGGTTCTGCTGCTTTCAAGCAGAGAAGTGCACTAAAATCATCAGATTTCCAGGCCTTCTGGACTACTAATACTATGTAATCTCATGTTACAAATACATATAAGTTTCAAAATGACGTACTTAAACTTCATTTGCATTAGGTTTAGTTCCTAATACGGCTTCTACGCCTACTGTTTTGCTACTTGATGCTGAGCTATATATATAGTTCCGTGCATGAAATAGTACTGAGAAGTCCAATGCAAATTCAGGCAAATGGCCAATATTTTATTTCTTTATAGAAGCTACAAAATATATGTTATACCAACCAAATATTCTGCATGATATAGAACATGGTCATTTCATCAAAGTGCAATTTTGCGGAATGAAAATGCCATAAATTTTTAAACAAGATATATAATTTTTTTCGTCACCATTTCTTAGACTTGCTCTCTTCTGCTCCCTACTCAAGAAGCTCGTCTAGAACACTATCATCCAAATATTCAAACTCGATAATTTGCTTCCCATCAGAAACAGAGGAAGAAGGTAACATTGTCGAATTTGGTTTTGGTGGGGGAGGATAAAGATAGTTTGGCAATTTTGAATAATATTCCCTGGGGAAATTTAGGACAGCTAGATGACCCTTTAGATTAAATGCAGCTTTATCATAAGCTCTAGCTGCTTCCTCGGCTGTATCAAATGTTCCCAGCCACGTCCGTTGTCTGTTCTGTGACGAATCGCGTATTTCTGCTGCATACTTCCCCCAAGGCCGCCTTCGTACTCCCCTGTACCGTACTTCCTCTGATCCTGTGACTCCCTTGTTTTCTTGCACATTCTTTCCCTTTGAAGAACCTTCCATTTCTCTTTTCGTTAAAGAAATATTTGTTACGTCGTTGCTTTCGTTTTTGTTTTGGAGCAAGTGAATAACTTCTGCTACAAAGCTGAGATATTTATAATGAATGCAAAATAGCACATTTTCCAGGTAGGTCTCAGAAGTCTAAGGATGCTAAGGTTTGGAGAATATTACTCTAACATGTCGACAGTAGTATGTTAAAAGTTCTGCATATGGTGGTTTAAAATTCGAATTTTTGATCAAATCAGTCGTATTGAAACAGACGTTAACAGAATTTAGAACCCCTTTTCACCGTTCAGTATCCCAGTTGCAAGTTGTGTTTGAATGAAAATTTTATACTACTACTAAACTTTTCAAGTATTGATTCTAAATGGTGGAGCATCCATTCATCAAAACTTAGCACGGAATGAATAATATAACCTATCATATATTGTTGATTAAGGATTGGATTAGACTAGATCAAGTATCTACTTATTTTATATCATCGTTACCTTTTCACACAAGGTCAAAAGTCAGTAAAGTCACTATTATCAAAGTAAATTCCTGGAGCAAAGTCTACCTGAAGAAGAAGAAGAAGAGAGCATATTGTTGTGACTTTTAGGATTTAGTAGTGCTTGCTAATCCAGAATCATCATTACAATGCTGAGGTAGTTTGTCAATGTTAATGTGCATGTGATTATCTGGTTTCCACTCTAATCTCTATAAATTAATCGAGATTAGTACTCCTTATCCAAGTATGCACTTGATTTCAATTGGGAAAATAGATTTTTTTGTCACTCAACTTATAGTATTTTTTAGGAACTTACCATTTAACTATTATTTTTTTCTTTTACTAATTAATATTAGGTTCGTATCTGTTTTTAGTCACTAACGTTAGGTTCAGATTTAATTATTAGCATTATGTCAATATTTGGTAGCATTATTAAAATATAGTGATAGTCTGTAATATTTTAATGATTTGATATATGTCTATATCTTTATATATAATACTCCATAACGTTTACCTTGGTGATCAGAGTTTGACAAGTATTTTAAGCCTCCTAAAAGATGTAGTTTGATGAATTATTTTTAATTTTTTTCTTCTAAATAATAATTTAATGTTTAAATTTTTATATACAAAAAAAATCTTAAAAATAAGTTATAAAACTATATTTGTAAGATAAATATCTTGTGAGAGTTGTTTGATTTAATACCAAATTCACATTATTACAACATTATTATATTTTTGTGTTTATATATATACTTGTTTCATAATTTTATTAGAATGAATGGCTTTATAGTTTTGATTTTGGGTCGGTAAGAGTTGCATGAAGGAGTTGTGATTGATGATTTCATTGGGTTTTTGAAAGTATCGTTTGATAAAATATTGATATGTAATTTTTTATTTTTTTATAAGTACTTTATGATCAGTTTGCTAATTTGATTATATTAAATTTTTTATTTTTTTTATTTTCCAATAATTTTAGTACGGATTGCGATACCTCTTCGTAATAATTTTGGTTTTGAGTTTAGTACCCCACCTAAAAAGTAACAGACGTATATGAACTGATTTTATGCGTCTGTTTATAATGTATATACATCTGTTCTGACCAGATATTTAAAATAACAATATGCGTCCTTCCTATAATATATATAATTCAGACATTATACAACTCTTCCATATGCATCTAGCAAACTAGACATATTTAAACTTTGTTATAGGACACATATAATATTTTTTGTACTAGTTATTACTATATTTTAATAATGTTATAGAAAATTGACAAAATACTAATAATCAAATCCGAACGACTAAAAAAATCTGAATCTAATATAACATTAGTGAGTAAAAAAAAAATTATAGTTGAGTGGTAAGTTTCTAAACACACAATAAGTTGGGTGACGAAAAAATTCATTTTTCCATTCCAATTACTTTACAAAACCATCACTCCTGTGACGAATCATATCAAATTATAAAAAAATAACTAATATTCTCATCCTATTATCATTATTAATAATTATTTTGATTAGACATATTTATATAAAACATATTTTTATGTGAAAATATACTTATTATAAATTACTGTTTAAATTAAAATTATTCATAATTAGACAATTATCTATCTATAATCTATCTATCTATACTATATTATTATAAGCGAAACATGATTTCGTTTGGTCGGTTGGTTAAGGCCTTCCTTAAAAATACGTTAACACCTTCCAAAAGCAAAGTTAAAAAAATATAATTTAATTAAAAAATTAAATCATGTATCTAATATAACTACAAATTATATGAATTATTATCCAACTTATTTTCTAATCATACTCAACTTCTTTCTTACTTTTTTTGTCGGAAACCAAACACTTCCAAAATTAATTTTAATAACTTAAATTATAATTTAACAAAAAAATTAATAAATCAAGAAACAAATAAAAACATAATTTTTAAAAAATCAATACCAAATCATCCACGTACACCACTGCTATTCAGCTATTCAGACTCCCGTCTTCTTATAGCAAAGCGATCTATGGGCTATGATAGAAGGATTTTTTAAAATTTTAACTATCTAAATTTTAAATGACATGTAGACCCCTATTATTCAGACTTCCGCATTCTAATAGCAAAGCGATCTAGCGATCTATGGATTGTGATGGGAGCACCTTTTAAGATTTTAATTATCTAAATTTTGAATGCTTCAATAAATATAATACATACAAAATAATATGTAAATATTTTAAGTTCATTAATCTAAATAATATATAATTATTTTTTTTTATTTTTTTTATAAATTATTAAAATAATAAAATAAAAAATGTTATATCAGTTCGGGCAACGCACGGCTCATAAGCTAGTATTATATTAAAGACGAAATATTAAAAGATTGACAAAATCTCAACAACAATATATTTATAATTATATTTTACTGATAAAAATAACTGTGAATCGCACGGGTGGATTCTATACTGGTATATATTATGAAGTATATTTATAAATATTTATTAGCCTATATCTTGGACAAAATGGTCTAGGAGGTTGCCTGGTTTGCTTTGGTTGGTCGCAACAATGAGAAGGAAGAGATTTTCAGTTGAAGATTACAGTTTAATTTGAGAGTTGTATTATTCCATTCATATTAAGAATTGGCGCACCATTTTATACTTGCAAATTCCTGAAAAAAGCTTAGCTAATTTCGATGGTTGTAAGATTCACCCAGGACGACCTGACAAGATGGGCCCGGATCCAAAAAACCGAAAATTCATGAAATCGAGATCCGATCCGAAATCCGAATCATACAATCCGATAATTATTCGAAAACTGATTTAAACCGATCTGAAAAATACTCGAACCGAAAATTTAACCGAAAATGATCCGAAATACAAGATCCGGTTATAACTTTGAACCGATTAAAACCGAATAATATATTACCCGAACTGAATATGACCCGAAATAAGTAAAATTTATATTTTAAACAATTTTATGTGTATGATTACATACTTATTTAATCATATTCTTTTGTAAAAGTACATTATATTATATTAAAAATACTAAATTAAATAAAAAATATATTTTTTAAATCTCAAAAATTGAAAAAATAAATAAGTTATGACCCGAAAATATCCGAACCAAATTTTATCCGAACTGAATTTTTTCCGATTTTAATCCGAATTTTATCCGATTTTAATCCGAATTAGACCCGAACCGAATCACATCCGATCCGATCCGAATGGTCTTGAAGTATATCATAATCTGAAAGTGGGTCCGATACAAAATTGATCCAATCCGAAACCAAACCGGTTATCCGAATTGTCATGCTCCTTTTAGGTAAATAATGGTATGGATGCCTTGTCAATAAGTAATCATTTTCTCAAATATTTCATGAACAATAATTTATCAATTTTACTTGCAATCGATCCTTCTTGAAGCACCGTATGAGTTTGATCAAATTTGTATAATTAATAACGATATTACGACACAATGATTTGGATGATACATATAATTTTTTCTGTGCAAGCGTCACCTTTTCAGTGTTCTATTTTTTGTTCCATATATTTTGCTTTTAATTAATTTAGGAGGGAAAAATTGTGGTTATAATTGTTTAGTAAAAATTAACGGTGCTAGTTTAAAACTAATGGAAAATATCACAGTGCACATAAGTTGATAATTCGATCACACAATCTCCAATTTTCATAATTCACCACATTATCTGCATATAAGTGATAGTTCAGCCATATAATTTACATATATAAATAATTTTTTATAAAATATAGATTAAAACCGTTTATAAAATCTGAATTTATAAACCTAATATATGTTCCATCTCCATCTCACATGAACCAGTCATTAATCTTATTCACATTTTCATCCATCATCCAAATTCACTTTATTTATAACCAACCTTGGCCGCTAATATTATTTAGTAATGATCAATTCTAACAAAAATTATCACGTTCAAAGTCATGATATGGTCACTCTCCATCTACCGCTGATTTAACTCGATATCATTTATGAGTCACCACACCTCAACAAAAATAACCACAATTTAACAAAAAGTTAATAAAATCAAACAATCATAACTTTAAACTACCACTTCTAATGACCACCTACAAATCATGATCATCATATCACCTTTTAAAACTTATAGTTTTGGGGGGTTTCAAAAATATAGTAATTTTTAAAATATTTTTCGAAAATATTATCATTTTCAAGTTTTATTTTTAAAAATATAATTTGCAATCTCTGCAACTTATTATGTAATTTAATTTCAAGTTTCAAAAGGGTTTATTTTAAAGTTACATTGTATGCCTGGCTGAAGTTGGAAAGAAGGGGTTGCAAAGATGGACCAAACCCTAAGAATCGAATTGTACAATTTCATTTAAACTACAAGTAGAGTCAAGCCCCCTGAATTGGAGATTGGGGTCAAATCTGTTGTCCGATATTTTCGTATAATAAAGTATTTCTCACGAGATTCTAGGCCTTGGGTTCAAGTATATCTCTGAATTTTTTTTAATAAAAGCAACGTCTTAATCCTCTTTTTCTCCTTGGGTTAGTTTGTATTGATACTAAAAATTAGTTTTCCTAAAAAAAATTCTTTGTGTTTTGGATATTTACGATTGTTTGATCAATTACTTGTTGCGATTTGTTTGTTCATTTATGTTTATATTCATATTTATTGTCTAGTTTATTATGAATTTTAACCACACAAATATATAATTGGTCGCATTGTTATTTTAAGATTCTTGACTAGTTGGATTTCAATGAATTCTGCCATAATTGCTAATTGATCATTTCCTGTGAAGAATGGCTCGGTACTAAGGCTGAGTAGTTTTATGTGAACATTATTCGCATTTGAATTACTTCCTCTGTAGTGTTATATCAAACTAGCACGGTACCCGTTTCGCGGGACGTAAATTTTTAGACATTTTAAGAAAATCATCAACTAATCATCCGTAAAAGCCATGATATTCTAACAACTTGCAAAATGAAATAACGTTTACATAGCTTGATCAGATATTACATAGCATAAACCATTCCAACAACCTGTAATATTACATAGCGATTCCCTTTTTACAATACAAAAATCACTAACAAAATTAAAAACACCCATTTCTTAACCACATATTCATTATTGAAGGCTCATTTTATTGCTAGCAGGTGATTGAAACTTCAACCGAGACATTCCATCCAAGTGATATGAAAACCCTGATGCCTGCATGTAAACATTTTAAATTAGCTGACCAATTTTAAAAGCTGTATCTTTTGAAAATAGGAAAATACACAGAACAAACCTGTGACGTTAGCTGGCAATCAGAGTCATGAGGATGTTACAGATGGCTATTTGGATCAATAAAGCTCTTGCAAATGTTTGTAACCCAGTATATTGTAGCTTTGTTAACCACATTGATTTCCTTTATCAGTAGCTTAACAGTGTATTTTTGTTTAGTCACACTCTTGAACACCAAAGGAAAATCTTCTTCCTCGGTACTCTAAATGTGAAAAGCAACACCATTACAAAACATACCGGAAGGTTGTATAGTTTATGACGAAAGCAAGTGCACTAACCTGCTGTAGAAGCTGCACATCCCTTATTCCAAGAAGGGTACGAATTTGCAGGTCACCAAGTAAGAGTTCGATCGCACCAGTTTCATCAGATGCCACAACAATAACTTTGTACCTGCATCATCTCACATTCACAGTATACTCAAATGCATAGATATAATCAATATAAATAGATAATTATGATGTAAATGCACCTGTTATCAGGAAACAGAACTATCCGGTTGCAACTACCACAACACCACACATCCTGAGCCATTTCTATCTTATCACCACAACCAGTGGAAACAATAGTGTACCATGAACCTGTTTCTTTTATGTACTTAATGTGCAGATGCGCAGAAACCTGTCTCTGGCACATAGTTTGTATATATAAGCTAAACACAAGAATACATGTAAAGAAAATGAGCTGAGATTATCATAATATACTCTGGACCAAGCTCCTTTATAATTGCAGCACTCAGCAGCTCAACTTTCCCATGCCTATCAGCAGCATACATTTGTTCCTTAAAGCCTACCAGATCAAGCCTAACCAATGCAGGTAATCAGTACTGGAGCAAGTAAATGCGTATCACAATAATCCAGCAGGTTAGTCACTCACTTGCGCCTCAACTGCACCACACTATAATGATTGTAGTTGAGGTAATACTGAGTTCCTCCAACACTTGATAGATCAACTTAACCTATATAAGCATGATCACAAAATAATAAGGAATATGTGTAAAAAAAGAAACTATTTTATGAAAGAAACACTGTCTTAGTCATACCATTCCACAATCCAACCCTACTACTTGCTATTATTAAGATTGCTGGTTTTTCCTTAAGTTCATTCATCTCCTGATCAAAGTTCTCAGCACAAGCATCCCAAAATGTAACATTGATAGATGACCTACATTTAACAGGACCAAACAATTATATATGATAAAACTCCTTTGGACAATAACTAATCATGACAGATGCAAGGAAAAAAATAATCCTAAAAGTATCTTACTTTCCATCAGTTATAACCAGCTTCACCTGTCTTTGTGCATCCCCATGTTTGTTCACCAAAGTGGCCAAAGGTTCATACTGCTTTATTATTCCAACAACATCTACAGAAAATGAATGGATCATATCAAGATCATAACAAAACCGGTATACTATAAAATGCAATAAGTCATATATAAACTCATCAACCTGCCAAGTATGTTGTTTGTTTGCTTAGTTCGTAAAGCTCGGAATGATCATAGAAATCAAAAGCATTGTTCTCAATACTATTTTCATCATCATCAATAGTCTTTATCCGAGTCTCAGAGGAAAAAATCAACTACACATCACTTCTCAAGCAACGAAATATGTCATCAATCTTATACCTTTGGACCTGGAATTTCCGTATAACATAGCATCTTCCAAGCACCAACTTATCATCTAGGAGATCAGAATAGTTTCCCGAGACAAAAGCATGTATCTTGTCATTCTTTTAGGCATAACAAACTATATTATTTCCTTTTAAGCACACAATATCTCAAACTAATTGTTATAAGAAGAAAAGATTATATACCATGTTATCAAGCAAGATAATGTTGAAGCTTTTAAACACAACACCAAGCTTTATTACTCCTTTCCAATACCTGACAACCCTTACTTTTATTCTGTAATCAGAGTTCCAAACTTTCAAGCTTGATAGCTGAGTGTACCTGTTTCTAGGCATATTTGTTTTGGTGTAATGTAGTAAGACTTGGTACTATAACATATATAGCCAAGCTAATGCAACCTGCCTTATCAATAAAGCGGTTAAAGTATGCTAGGTAGATTATTTACTATATGAACTACCAAAAGACAGGATGTTAATTTGATTTGACAATGGCAATCACTTCTAACCATAAACTAATATTAAGCAACAATAAATATAATTATATATCATAAGTACATATGAGATATAAATGAAGCTGCATTAAAATTAAATCTTTCAAAGATATTTGAACATACATATTCTAAATAATAAATAAAAATACATAAAGTTCATTTAGATACGTAACATACAAAGGTCCAAATCGACCAAAAATATGCAACATACATATGATCTTAGACATACTTAGATACGCAATCATATCAATCCAGTCTTATACAGAAACTAAAATAAATGGTATGTAAACAAAACCTTCAACCCACTTAAATACCATTGACATCCCAAAACCTGAAGAAGTAAAATGTAAATTAGCATAATAAAAACTTAAATACAGAGCTTTATTAAACCAAGGTCCATACAATTACCACTTACGTAAGACGTCAACCCTTGCACAATTGGAGTTCAAATCAAACGACATAGCTGCCATCGTGCTCAAACTAAAAGCACCACTGTATTCATTTCTTACCACTTTTGCTGAGTGAATTATTATAATAACTGGATGCTCATTGAAAGGCATATGTCTTAGCCTATTTGTTTATTCGAGGATTTAACTCAACTCAAATAAGAATGTAATATGTAAATAGTGGATCTATCGTCAGAGAGATCTCACAGAGTAACATATGTCAAAGGGTTAAGAAACATTATTCATCTACAGACTTGAAGACTTAATTCACTGGAAGAAGCTCAAGAAATTGATCAAGCCTCAGTGATATCAATCAAGATTGTGGATTTAATCAAGTGACAGAGATCTCGTCAGGGTATCAATTAATTACAAGGATTTAGTCTGAAGAAAATCAAGAGTATCAAGGTCAAGGCTTGAAGAAACGTCACGAAAGTTAGACACTCATGAACCAGACAGTACATCGAGTGTCAACATTGAAGTGGTGGAATTGATTCATAATTGACAGTAATTTTCAGAAGATTTTCAGAAGATTTTCAGAAGAATGGTTGCTGCTCAAGATTAGTATTAATTCTCAATTAATTAATTAAGTCAAATAATTTAATTAAGAAAATAAATTATATCTGCAAAGATTAATTTATTGATTAATTGAATTAATTGATTAATTAATTCAGAATTAATATTAAGGATTTTCAGAATTGTTATTAGATTAAAATCTATTAATAATTCAGTAAGACAATATGATTTGAACTGCTATGACAATCGGTATGACAATTGATAGTCATACCGAAAGTCTTGCTAGTTCATTCTGATTGTCTTGCTTACTATTGGGATTGTCTTGCTAGTTCAAAAGGATAGTCTCACCGAAAGTCCTACCAGTTCAAATGGATTGTCATGCCAGTTCATTTGATTGTCTTGCCGAAAGTCTTGCTGATTCAACTGGATTGTTTTGTTTACTTAAACAACAAAAAGCAGAAGACATTCATGCAATATTTCAAACAGAACACACAAGTCAAGAACAAGCAGAAAAGAAAAACAAGCATCAATATTTCATCTTTTCATCTGCTTTATTCAAGATCAAAATTCTAGATTGTAAAATTAAATCCAAACCACTAGAATTATTTATCTTATTCTTGTGTAACAATCTAGCGGATTAAAATCCCTAGAACTTAAGCTCATATCGCATTTAGCATTTGATATTTTCATTGCAAAAATAGAAAAAGTTCATGTCGAATTTATTCTAGATTTGTAATAATTGATTTGAGATTAATCCCTTGTAAACGATACCGTTGTTGTAACACCTTTCAAGTTTAATAAAAGTTTTATTTAACTTGAATTTTGTTTCACATTTTTATTCCGCATTTTATTCGATTAAACGGTATTGTTTGTATTCAACCCCCCTTCTACAAACAAATTGGGACCTAACACTCATCAGCAGCATAGTAAAGGGATTCAAAAGCCTGGGCTAATTCATCCCAAAATCGAACCCTGACTTCAGATATGTCTCACAAGAACAATCTGTCCAATACACATTAGAAGGAAAGCAACCAATAATATGAAACAAATACTTACATAAAATCTGAAATGGTAAAGTCAAGGTAAAGCTGCTACTCTTCTTTCCTATTAGTAATTGCCTGAACGAGCTTCACATTATCCACAATCCCAGCAACATCTGAAACAAAATAATATATTATCCCAACATAATACAAAATATCACAAAGTGTGATTACTTGACAGTATAAAATTTTTTACCAATCAAATAACTGTCATACATCTCAACTTCTCCAATACTGCTGAGATTTGTAAAGGAGCAAATATCTAAAGGTATTAACCCCCAAGGTATCTGGCAGAGGTAACACTTGAGTAGCAGCCGTAAGAACAATGTGCATGTCTTCATTCATACACCGATATCTACCAATAAAAGGCTCCACAATGAAATCCTCTATTTTATAGTTTTTCCCACCTCAAACAACTCTTCTGCATTGGCAACTCTTCTGTGCGAAGTTTGCACAGGAATCTACTGTATTTCCTATTCCTTCAACAAATAATTAAATAAAAAAATCACGATCAAAAGTATATAAACTTTAAAGACAGAGATTTCTTAAAATTAAATCCACACTAACTGACATATTATAATATGGCATATTGCATAATTTTTATATTCAATACATTCATTGGCGAGTAAACATGCTGATCAACAGTTTCCTGTCCAAAGGGAGTAAACTGGCCCGATGACTCAACGACATCCCCTATTTCTGTTGCTTCATACACAGTCGAACCATCTCTTATATTTTGTTCCGAAATTAGAATTGTCATAACATATTTTTTCCGCTTAAACAGCTGCAGAAAGGGTGGGAAAAAGTGATCTCCTAATTCCTTCATCATAAGTTTAATGTCAACAGTTACATCACCACGAATAAAAAATTGTACTACTATATGAGAATATAAACAATTCCAGTATTTAACCTCTTTCTCGGGAGAGTATAAGTCCTCGACATTTTTTTGAGCAATCCTAACTACTGAAGAATGCGGCGGCACAATTATAACTGATCCAGCTTGATCAGAGCACAAAGCTTCCAAGCAAAAGCTGGCAAAGAAAATAATCAACACAAGGTCGGAAAATAGTCATTTACAAATCACACAGCCATAACTGTACTTTCTTCTTGGGTGAGGTATCAGTCTACTACATTTGTTACACTTGAACTTGTCTTCGGCAAAGACAACAACACCTAGACAGCTAGTACATTTTATCACGTACCATTTCTTAACCCGATCCAATTTGTCTACCAAGAGCTCACAACAAACCCCCGTCTGCATTAGGCAACAGTATTTAAAAAGTAGTAAACAAACGCACAATATCACAAGCTCAAACCATAAAAATATAAGGCAACCTCAATGTGCTCTTCCGTTAACTCCGCAATTTCTTTCAAATTCAGCATTGGGCCAATGAGCTCCTCCTCACCGATATCAATATCAGATAGTCCATCATCCCTAAAAAAAATTAACAAAAAATAAAACCCAACAGAGTGTCATTACAAACACCTACTAAATACCTGTTTTATAAGGTCAACACAATAATGATCCGGATTGATAAAAATCCGCGTTGCAGGGTAGTTTGTGAGATGAGGTTTGCCATTAACAATAAGTTTTCAAAACAATCAGAGAAATGTTATCCAAGAGAGTATTTGTAATGAAAGTATAAAATATAGCAGTTACCTTCATAACAATTAACTTTAGCACAACAAATAACAACAACATCACCAGCACCAAGACGTTCCATGACTTTGTTTACAAATAACGCAAAAACATCAAAGAGTGTTACTGATACACTATTCCTGCATTAAATTACGGATATTACAATAAACCAAACAAAATCTAAAAAGCACCAATGCCAAGAATTCAATTACCTCCCATCAGCTAAATCAAACTTAAGCATGTGTTTTTCCTGGCTATTTTTATTCGACGTCATTATCGGCCTTCGATTTTTCAGTATAGAATAGGAATATTTTAAAGAGAGAATTCATACCTACTAAAAACCTATTGTCGCTAGCCAATTTCTCAGTTTCAGACATATGAAATAGATCAAATGCATATTTCTCAATCCGCAACCCTTCATCAGTATCACAGTGTATTTTAATGTCTTTCGTAAAGTAAATATGTTTTTTGTTTCTTACAGGGCGGTACGTTTCATCTCCAAGAAAGTCTTTAACTTTAAAATTCGATATGATGTAAATCTTCCCTTCTACCAAATCTTTCTCAATCCCAACACAATATTTAGCACTTGCATAGGCATGAATACGGGTGTTCAACCAAATAAAAAAAAAATTAAGCACAGAAATATACAGGGCATAAAATAATGATTTAAAAGTATTAGTAAAACTAACAGAGTCGTCTATTAGCAACATATTCATTCCCCAAAATTCTTGGGTTTGTCTGTTCATTGCCTTCCAAACAGCCTGAGCCCTGACGCGACATCTCCAGTCACAACTTGTTAATTCCAAATCCGTTAAGCTATCATACTTATTAAGCTCCATAAATAGCAGCAGAATATATGCTACATAATTAAGTAAATCGAAATAAGTATAGATGATGTCAGTATATCACCCTAATTAATGGCAAACATATCGAATTAAAGAGATCAGAAGCTTTACCTTTAAACACAGATTGCTTGCTTCCCAACCACTACATTCAAAACTCCGCTCTGCTTTTTTTTGTGTATCAGATGAGAGTAAAGGAAGTTAGGTAAGACTGAATGTAAATAAAGAAAGTTAGGTAAGTAAATGATACTAAAAATATCAACAACAGTACTGGTTCTCGATATAAATGCTCACTACACTGAGTCAAGCAATAAATTACAGTCAAATAAATATTCAAATATCGGTATAATATATTAAAATTTCTATTTTCCATTTAAAATAAACATAATATTTTAGCTACAATAAATAATTTATATATTTTAATTAAAAACCAATTTTAGTAACCAAATACCAGTATTATAGAAATCGGAAATCGGAATAGATTGGCAAATGTACCGATTTATGATTTATCGAAAATCGGAGATTTATCGGAAGGTTAGATCGGAATAAAATCGTGTGTACCTAATATGTTTTTTATAAAATATATAATAAAATTTATTATTAATATCATTATTTCTATATTATATATCTAAAATTTATAAAGTTGTATACTCATAACTTATTAGTATGTCGAGTTACATATTCTGTATTACACATTTACACCTAAATTGGGCTTATTTTGATTAAATTATGGCCCACGTAGTGTTTGTACATGGGTAATAGATTAAGATACTATATGGGCATAAATATATCAATTTGTATAACATTAAAAAGCACTGAATGAATAAGATTAAACACATGTCGTCCTTAATTAAGTAAAATAAAATTAAAAAGATTAAAAAAATATTGTATCTGTTAAATAAAACATAACATATCAATTAATTATAAGATATAACCAAAGCCAAAACAAATATATATATATATATATATATATTAAGCTAAATAGCACATATAAAATAAGATTTATTTATCAAAGGTCACAGTTATTGCTAATAATTAAACCACCGGATAGACAACTCTATTAAGGACACAATAAATAGAAGAGAAGTAATAGTCACCATCGTAACTGCATATCCAACCTTTAACCCCCAATTTAACTTTGTTTTATAGCACAGAAGAGTTAAATTCCAAACCCTTGTACATTCATCTAACACACAGAGATATATGAGCACTCAAATTTATTTTTTTCTTTGCCAAGAACAGGTACATAACAACATCAACATGAAAGGCACGCAAATCGTATCGCTTCTTTCAGCTTCATCCTACAACAAAGGGAAAATGGTAAGTAACAATTGTTTTACTACAATTAACCTTTTTAAATGGCATATTCGTTCATCCGATGTTAATCAGGAGTCGGTTTTCAATTAAACTGTCACGAGTAGTATGTATCATTGGCACCTGGCTTGACATGGTATTAGCATGATTTGATATTAGAGATGCAATTGTATACACAATGCCCAATATTGCATGTAATGAAGCAAATTCATATGGCCTAAATTGGATGTAATATTTATCACTATTGAAATATTGCTGCATGAACATCATACAGTCTTGAATAAAGAAAAAGTATAGAGATAAGTTATTTTGTAGTGACGTATAATTAGATGAAAGATAAAATTTATGTTAAAAGTCAGTTAGGAATAAGGTTATGATATAGGTATATAGAAAACACAATTTAGACCTGCTCATACTCGAACCGCCTTCATGAATAAACTGAAATCCGCTTTTGTATCATTTTCTTTGCGCGACTCTAGCATTATATGATCATTAGGATCGTAATATCTAATTTTTTTTTAGTTTTAAATTTGTTAGCTTTGTTGTATTAGGACGGAATTAGATATAATTCGGGTTCCTGGTTGTCCGGGACATTGTAAAAAAAATGGTTGACAATGCTAAGCCGATTAAATTAGTGCATTTTTTTAGTTCTTAATCCTTGGTAACCACCTCTTAATCCTTGGTAACAATGGTTGACAATGCTAAGCCCCAAGGAGAAATTTCCCAGAAGCAGATAGGCATTTGTTGCAGAATATATGACGTAACCACCTCTTAATCCTTGGTAGCCTAAGGACTGTTACTATGCAGAGTAGATAATATTGTTTTCCCAAATCCAACTATGTATACCTCCTTGTTTGTTTTTGGAAGCTCATAAATTTTATGGCGGTTTAAAATGAAACTATTGAGTCCAGTTATTATTAAATAAGCTGAGAAACAATAATAATGAGCACCTCCATATGTTTTTATAAGTTAACATATAATGATTTTGCCTGTTACTATTATTCATATGATTTTTCTAAATACACTATGTCATTGCAGACTCTACCTGAGGAATTTTGCTCTAAATATGGAAACAAAGTGTCACAAAACGTATTCCTACGTTGTCAAAATTCCGACACGTAGACCTGTTTCTTTGATAAGGAGAAAGCAAGCTATCCAAATTAGGAGCACTGATGGCATTCTACAACATCAGACCATATTCTGTCATCATGTTAAAAGAGAGAGAGGATAGCTGATTCCATATGGAAATATTCAACAGTGATACAGTTGAAATCAACTACCCACTAAGACCAATTGCAAATATGAAGACAATATCAAGCACTAATGTCAAGTAATATGATCCAGCCAACAGCGAGATTCACAAAATGGCTGCTAATTTCTCCTACAACGCAACCGGCAACTCGAGAATGAGCTACAAAGTTTATATAAAAAAGGAACATCTGCTACAATCTAACTGGACCGAGGTAACATATAAAGCTAAATACAGTCTACATTTGAATTAATGTTTTCAGTAGCAAATGTACTGATAAATACATTTACATTATGACCACAAAATTATCTCAGGTGTTTTCTGAGGATGGTATATCAAAACTGCATCTAAACAAAGAAATAAGTTGGATCGATCTTTGCCTGGACAAATAACACTGGATCATACAACTGAAATGGGTAGATGATAGAGTATTATGTGGAACAGAGTGGACAAAACTACTATCAGAATTAGATGTAAAGGAAGGAGATATCTGCATCATATCTCGCACACCAGCAGCCCAGAGTTTCAAGATTTCACTTACTGAAGCAGCCAACAATATCCAACACTATAAAGAAGGTAACCCATCAAATAAAATTATAAAATACAGGCCCCAAAATAGAAATAAATTTCAATAACTATAACTTGATAAATATTTTACAATTGCGCAGTACATGTAAGCGGGATGTCAAACAGGAAATGTTTCAAAATTCGAACATAAGAAATGTTAGAGGAAGGCGCAATGGTAATAACTTATCCTCAATAAACTGTGTAATCATTAAATTTTATATCACTATTCAAATTTTTAGTATTGTAATACAATATATTCCACAATACAGGAACTCCCAGGGAAATTCATCGAACGTTACGATTCAATGCTCAGTGAGAGAATAACTATATACATGGGCAATGGCAGCCAACACGAAGCAAAATTTTCTGGCGAAAACAAAGTTTTGTATTCCAAACTCACTCTATGAAGGAAAGTTTCTTCTTTTTCCTCGATTATGTTGGACAGTCAGGGCTGTATGCCACCGTTTTCAACAATAATTGCACAAATATTCTGGATACTAACGAAATCAAAGCAAGGATGTCAGATATTCAAACACAATACTTACTCAACAACCTGGGCAACTCCACAGACAGTTCAGAAATCAAAGGTATACCTAACATAATTTAATTAATTTTACATTACAAAATCTAACAACTCAATTGACATCTCATTTTTCTTAACGAATACAACGCAGACTTCACAGAAACCGTAAACATAATTTCATCAAATGAAGCAAGCCCAATAGAATTTCAAGATATCAATGAAGGTACAACACATGAATATAGTAATCTCAATCACACCTATATACGTTTAATTTGTTATTTTTCCATACCACAGACCACAACGATGACACAATTGAATACGAACCAGAACCAGAACCAGAAGACCAAGAAAATGGCCTCTCATTCAAGATCACTATAAAGCCATCACATTTGGATTCAAAGGAACATGGGGCAGTACTCATAATTACCAAATTTTTTAATATTTACTCTTAATTCCCATACTTTAATGTCAGATTAACTAATAAGTTGTTATCATCAGTACATTCCAACAGAGCTTCTTAATATATATGAGCCCTGGAAGCACAACGCAGTTGTTACACTCCTACATGAAGGAGGCAGCTGAAACATGAAAGTGCACAGACTAAAAAATCAGTGTTGATTTAGAAATGGCTGGAGCTCTTTCGCAAGGGTCAACAACTTCACAACTGGTAAGAGACTTCATTTCTTCTACCAGGGAGGCAAAACATTCATAGTCCTCTGAAAAAGAACAACACAAGACACTAATGTACTTTTGAGGATATTACGACGCTTAAATTATGGTTAAAGATATTACCGTCTTTCAATTATGTATGGCACCGTCTGTATCGGGAAACATTGTCTCAGACCTATTTTATGCTTGTGAACAGAATTGTAGTAAATCAAACCTATCTCATGCTTTTGAACAAAATTTCCTAAATACTTTAAGGTGATATCCAATGTAATATGAGATTTTTCATGTAACACCAGCAAATTAGATAGCAAACATGAGTACCAGACAATAATTTAATCACACACAAACAACAACAATGCAATATAGCCTTGCACATATATTAACCATCTTTCACAACAATAAAGAAAATATACAATTAAACTATAAACCAATAGCCAAATTATGCAGAGGCATCAATCCCTAAACCCCACACAATCAGCAAAATGCATGTTACATTCTTTATAGAATTCTACGATGCAATACAGCCTTGCACATATATTAATCTCAAAAAATATACAGACGCAAAATTTAAGCAAGGCAAAACCATACACAAACAACTATATTATCTCAAAAACTAACAACAACCACCACCTATACAACCTAAACACGGGGTAAATTATAAAAACTTCTTTGTAAACCACATTCTCAGTTATATTCTTAGCACCACCCGTGTCATCATCAACAAAAATAGTCAGTCCACCAGGAGAGGTTACCCTACTAACAACAACATAGTACTGTCCATGCGTACAAACTGACTTTGGCAGATACAAACTAACAGTATCCAAACACTGGCCTTGCGACTTATTAATAGTCATTGCGTATCAAACTTGAAGAGGCATTTGCTTACGAACAAGCTTGAAAGGCATCTTAGTGTCCGAAGGGCACAGTTCTATTCGCGGAATAAAATGCTTCGTCCCTACAAAGGAGCCACATATAACTTCACACTCCACACAAAATTTAAGACATTTGGTAACTATCATCCTCGTTCCATTACAAAGCCCTAAAGTCTGGTTTAAATTACGCATAAGCATCACCACATCACAACCTTGAGCTTCAAATCATGAGGCGGCATCCCTGCAACATTTAGAGAATTCAAATATTCTACAGGGAACGCTATATTTAAATCTTCATTCGTCCCACCAAACTCCTCAGCGGAATCAACACTGAAATACGAAATCGAATCACCTGGAACCATGTCAACAATAAGAGAATTCAAGTGCCCAACCGTCTGATTAGTAGGAGTCAGCACAGCTCTTTTGCTCAAATATTCTGGATCACGGCAACTTTCCAAAAATCCAGGAAAAATAATCGAAATCATATTTTCAATTGAATTTTCCATATTTAAATCACAGAATCGTGGAGGTATCAAGATCCGATTTTCCATATAGGGCATATCCGTAACCCTAGGTGGAAGAACATTTCCATTGCCAATATACAGAACCCACTGCGTAAACCACTTTAAATCCTCTATCTCCAAATCAGTACTGCCCTGCCTAAGACGCATATTCTCAGTTAGCACATAAATATTGCACAGCTGCCAAAGACGTGATCGTGTTATGCATGCTGCAACAATATCTGCTCGAGAACCAAAAGTAATAACAGGAAGGATTTGTCGGAAATAACCCCCAAGGATAACAGTAATCCCACCAAATGGCATGTCAAACCGAGATGGATCCACAGCCTTCATAATATCCCTCAACGATCGATCCAAACATTCAAAAGCGAACCTATGCTGCATCGGAGCCTCATCCCATATTATAAGATCCGTTTGCTTGATCAACTGGGCAATATCTGAATCATGCGCAATGTTGTAAGTTGAAAATTCATCCAACAAAATTGGAATCTTGAAACGGGAGTGAGCAGTCCTCCCTCCGGGCATCAAAGTCGCCGCTATTCCAAAGGATGCTACAGGCAACACAAGTTTACCCTCAGAACGCAGCCTGGAAATAAGAGTCCTCCATAAAAAAAATTCCCACAGCCTCCACTACCGTAAACAAAGAAGAGACCCCCTGATCCACCATGTACAGTACCCATCAAAACATCATACACACTCATTTGTTGTTCAGTACACGCTTGCAATAATTTAGAGTGTTCCCTCTCCATTTCAACCATGTTATAACTTGTTTCCTCTAAGATCAAATTATTAGTCCCATTATTCAAATAAGTAGCAGGAGGCTGTGGCAACTGATCATATTTTTTCAAACATTTCCCAATAGACCTAAGCAACTCATCAATTTCTACAACAAAACAAATTTTAATTGGCACGCATGCAACAAAATTAACCAGAAAATATACAAACAAATAAACAACACAAACTTTACCTGCTAACGCATAAAACTGCAACTACATGTCATTAAGAAGCAACGAAGAATTTCTAGAAATCTCACGGCGCGCCAACAAAATGTCATCAATCATACTCCTCCAATGCGTATCCCACAAAAGCCTCAAATCAGTAACCTTAAAATTAACTATGATATGCACAAACAGCTGCCGAATCTGAGGAGGCAACCCACCAGCAGCAACCTAAGATAAGACCTCATGCCATTCCTTATCATCATCCAATAAGCCGTACTCCTTGCACGCATCACGGAAAGCACTGAAACTTACACATTTACAGTCCGAATGAATTTAAACGAAGTAGGACCCCGGACTTTGGTAAGCAATAACCTTAAAAACCAGGGCTCTCCGGTACTATAATGAGCATAACAAAGACGCCCGATCTGCAGCCCTCATTTTCTTGGAGTCCATCGCCGTTGACCATCATTCCAAATATAATACCTAGGTATCTCATCATACGTGTACTCACGCGCAGCAATGTCCTCAGAATTAAGCAAGAAAAAAGCTTCCAGCTTGCTTAGTTTGTATTTCTCCCTCGCAGCAACTTATGCAAAGATTCATTTGCACAAAAAGTACAATTTTTGTCTCCTGGAAAGTGAAACGGAAGCCTGTTAGGTCACACACACACTGTAGAGGGGGGGTGAATACAGTGTATAGCACAATCAAATTGAACTTTAATAACTCAAGTAACAGAAAACAAACTTTATTCAAAACAATAAACTCTGTCACAGTATGGAACTATCATCTCTCAGTGATGAACAAATATCACGAGAGCTGCTAGGGTTACAATGAATAATCTTCTCGATTGTGATAACACTTCTAGTGTAAACCCTATATCTGTGTTTATATACTACACAGTTACAAGATAATCACTAATTGATATGGAATATAATTCTGCTTCCTAAAATATATCAATCAGATATCTTTTCTTCCAAGTATTCTATTCTTCATAGAATTTCTTCTTCATGCATATTTCTTCTTATATTTGTCTCGATCTTCTCTTCCTGTGAATCAGCTGCCTTCCTTATCTGAACGTTTCCTTTAAGTCCTGATATTATCTTCTGATAAATATCTTCTGAACCTTAAGTACTGATGACTTAAGTTCTGACTTCAGTATAAGTGCTGATTTCAGTTAAGTACTGATTTGTCTTGTTTAAGTAAGATTTGTAAACTAAACATAAATCACATTAGTCATGACATTATCAAATATATCTAACAATCTCCCCCAACTTGTAAATTAGCATAATATACAAGTTTAACAGATATTTGATGATGTCAAAAACATTAAGTACAAATGCATGAGAATTTGACTAGATAACTACAACTTACAGTCCTTAAAGCTTTACCAATCTTTAACTTCTGGTAATAACTTCAGTTTGTATTCATATCAGAATTTAAGTAGTTGTAGATCTTGACTTGGCTTCATCTTCTGATCTCTCTGATGTCAGGAGTTGTTCTGAGATAGTTCTTCAACAAACATCTCTCAGCATATCTGAGTTCATCAATCATCCTCCTTTTAGCATCTTTAAGTTCTGCAGAGTCTTCACCAGTTTGAAAGATTGTAGTCCTGAGATCATTAATTTTAGCTTTCTTTATGTCTTGATCCAGTCTGATCAAATATGCCTTGTCAGACTCAAGGTTGAATTCCACAGCCTTGTAACCCAGAAATGTAGTTATAATCTTAGCAGAGTTAGGCTTCATCTCAACAATATCACCCTTGTGATCTCTGTACTTTGGAAGATATGTGCTGTCAGACTTAACAGGATAAAGCCTTTTCTATCTCTGAATCTGATTCTTCAAATAGTTTGCAGCACTTTCTGTTATTTTGTCATTCATTTGAAGTAAGAATAATACATGTTCCAGTTCTTCAAAATACTTCAGTGGAATGGCATTTTCCCTTATATGATAAACCCTACCATCTGTCATGAAGTACAACAAGATGTGTTCTTTCAAGTAGGTATGGTAAATCATTTGTACAAATTCTAGTTGATTCAATCTCTCAGGAGTTGCTCCAATACCTGGTTTACTTAAGGAAGTTGGATCATTGGTTGTGTTCTGTATTCTTCTTTCATCAGCACTTCCCAATCCAGTTTTATCTCTTGCTTCCTTTCCAGTAACTACTCTTGCTTCAAAACCACTTACAGCAGTCTTCAAAGGTTGAGTCTGTTTGGCTTTGGTGAATCCTGGTAGGAGTATCTTCGAAGGTTTAACATGAGCAATGTCAGAGGTTTCCTTTGATTTATCTTCTGATATCAAGTTAACTTGAGCTATGTCAGAGGTTACTTGCTTCTTTGAGATATCAGAACTAACTATCTCTTGACTCTGAACAACTTGAGCCATGTCAGAGGTTGTCTTAGAAATTTTTCTTGAAGTCAGAGCAAGATCAGCATCTTCATCAGTAATTTCTTCATTCACAGGAGGCACATAAACCTTGATAGGTTCACCAACTTTCTCTTTGCCCTTGGACCTTGGATCTATCTGCAGTTGTGATTTAGCTTTGGTTGCTTCAGGATTTGTCCTTTCTTTTGTCACAATGCCTTTGAGCTTTGGAAGTTTCTTTTTACCAGAAGCTTCAGATTTAGATTTGACTTTTTCTGATTTAAGTCTAGCTTCTTCTTCCATTAGACTCTCCAATTCCATTCCTGGATTTTCCTTAAGAAATAACTGTCTTGACATTTCTTCATCAAGATCCAAAAGTTCATCAGAACTTATCCTTTTACCAGTAGCAGAAGTAATTCTTTTCCAGCATCAGAACTTGTCCTGTGACTTGTAATTCCAGCTCTTCTTGATGAGAAACTTCTACCTTGACCATGACCTCCACCCATTCCAGAGTTTCCCTGGTCATCTTTTTCATCATCCTTCCCCTTCAGTGTCTTATCAGTTTTGCATTTGGATTTAATTGCTTTCTCCCCCTTTTTGGCATCAGCAGGTAACATAAGAGAGATAAGCAATTCCACTGAGGGTTGGATTTCATCGAGTTGAGATTGCTGAGAAGCTTGATTTTTCAAAATATCATCAATCTGAGACTGTTGCTTCTCTTGGGTCTTCTCAATATAAGCGACTCTGTCAAAGGTAGGTTGAAAGAATTTTTTCTTGTCAATTTTCTGAACTGTTTCTTGCTTGAGTAATTCTTCCTGAATTTTATGTAACTCTTCATGAGTTGTTGAATGGAGACCTTGCAAATGTCTAGTACTCAATGCAGTGACTCGAAGCTGTGTCTTGAAATCCTCATTAATTAACATTTCATCAGCTTTTGTCAAGTGCTCAGCAAGAATCTTTTCAGATGGAACAAAGGTAACTGAGTTCCATTCCTTAGTCCACTCCTGTCCTCGAGGAGTTTCACTCCAAGGCACTGGTGCTTCTCTTCGAGTAAACTTCTTGACTAACTCACTTTTCTGAACAGTTTGCTGAAGTGCATGTCCTGAAGGACCAGCTGCATCAGCATCTGTATTCATAGCAGTATCACCAGTAGGATCAGCATTTGAAGCATCAGCACCAGTAGTATCAGCATTTGAAGCATCAGAACTAACAGAATCAGCATCTTCTGATAGAACAACAGTATGAGAAGCAATTGAGGCTTCAGCATCATCCTCTAAGTGCTGATCTGGTTCCAAGTTCTGATTAATAGCCATATCCTGATGCTCACTTATATTCTGATCATCAACATCTAGATTCAGAGAAGGTGTTGGAGACAATTCTGGAGTTTTAGTAGCATCAGGAAAAGGTGTTGTAGATGGATTAATTGATGTTGGAGCTTCTAAGTAAAGTACCTCAGGCACAACCAGGTTCTGAATATCAATTTAAGCACTTGTGCCTGGGTTAACAGGAGATACAGTCTTATGTACAGGAGACACAGATGGTGTGTTGGCCTTTTCTGTAGCAGCTTCATGAGTTGGAGTCAATGGAGAAGCAGTGGCTTCAGTAAATTCTGGTTCTTGTGAGATCAGAGATTCCTGATCTCCTTCCTTAGCTGCTGCTTCCTCATCTGAAACTGGCCTTTTAGCTCTCTATTTCTTGTATCTCTTTGAAGGTGGAGATTCCTTGGGAGGTTCAGCAGAAGTCATTCTTCTAAGCCTTTTGAGAAGCTTAGATCCCCCAATTCCAGAATCCTTCTGAGAAGAAACTTTCTCAGCTTCTTTAACAACAGGTTCTGATGCAGAAACATGTTCCTCACTATCAGACTCATCTCTCAGAACAATCCTCCTTCTCTTCTGTGGTGTTTGAGGAACAGTCTTTGTCCTCTTGGGCTTGGAAGATGAAGGCTTCACAGTAGGTGCTGAGGATGAAGGTTGAGCTGTCTGTGAAGTTGTGAGATATAATTTGAGATATGTTCTGAGGGAGGGTTGAGGTATAGATGTATGAGTGGTATGTTCTGATGGTTTCTGTGGTGTTTGGGATGTGGTGGTGGGTTGTATATTAGGATAAACATATCGATAGGTTTCAGGATCAGCATTTACCAAGATCTGTTTTACAGACTGAGGAATCTGTAAAGGTCTAACCACCTTTTTCTTAAGGTCAGCATTTACCAAGTCATTAAAGGCTCGTTTTACAACTTTAAAGGGTGGATATAAAGAACTGGCTAGTTGAGGGGCATCAGCACAGCAAAAGGTATATATAAGCTGACATAATCTAGCAAAGTAAACTACATTTCTATCCTCTGTCATCCTATCCCCTATGAAACCTATCACATCACTTGCAAAATAAAAATGAGTTTGGTTAATAATAGCATACCCGATGTGCTGACTCATTAATGGAATGGCATCAAAGTTTGAACACTTATTCCCGAAGGCTTTAGTGATACAGTCGAAGAAGAAACTCCATTCCTTTCTGATATGTGCCCGTTTGAACTGTCCAAGCTTAGCCAAACTCTTTTCATACCCCAAACTGTCCATTAACTCTTGTAGAGCTGGTTCCTCTGGTGTTGAAAAAGTACAGCAATCTGGTAAATGTAAGGTCTTGCAAATTGTGCCAGGAGTTACCACATGTTCAGAATCATCCACTTCATAAACAATACTGGGAGTACTAGTTGCACCACCATTATCAAAATGCCCAGTCCGCCAAAACATCAGAACTTGTTGGCTTGAAAAGACTGAAGGTTGGGTCAATGCATACCCAATTTCACTGTGTACTAGAAGATCTTGCACAAAATGCAACTCAGACGGAGCTTCATCATGATCGAGAATTGTAGCATAGTTATTTGGAACGAACTTAGCTCCATCAATGATCAAATCCTTAGGGCACGGGAAAACAGTAATCATGACTTATCACATGCAGGTTTTCAAGGAAAAATCGTTCCACTTACCCAGTAATCCCATTAATTGAGGTAAGTCAGTTTTAATTCAAAATTTAAACTGTTCCCACTTATTCAATTATTTTCACTGCAAAACTAATATTCTGAAAATAAATTTCAAGTGTGAGAATGACCAAAATAAATCAAGTAAACAAGTACTGATATTTTAAAGTCAGAACTTAATTTAAATCAATGATTAAAATGATCATCAGAACATGGATATATCAGGATTTAACAGTGCATTTAAATGTGCAAATATCTTAGAGAGAATCTTGAAAAAATAAGAAATTTCATTAATATATTAAGAGAATACATTCATGAAATTGAAATTACATCAGAGAATTACAAGACTGTCCTAAGCTTCTAATCCTAACATCAACAGCCTTAGTCCTAGCTCAAGAAGCAGGGCAAAGCTGGCGATGAAGAAAAACAGGAAGAAGAAAATAAGTTATTTCTTCTTCCTACTCTCTACAAAAAGAATTGCAAGTCTGATGATTCGCTCTTGTTGGCGGAGAGCTTCCAGCCTTTCCTCCTCCAATCGCTCCAGATGGCGATGGTAGTCCATGTAAAAGAACAGGAGGTGTGTGAGAACCTCCTGGGGAATCGAGTACCAAATCTCATCAAGAATGACAGTCACATGCCATTCCTGCTGCCATCCCTCATGGCTTAACTCCATGTTGAAGGTCTCATAGTTTAAAAACATATTGTAGTTAACCATGTTGTTGTGTATATGAGAGAAAAGAGAGTAAGTGTTTGAGGAAGGGATTAATGTTTAGCTGGAAGGAGGTGTTTGTTTATATAGGCAATAGAATGCCAGGAGACGCATGGATAATTTAATAAGGACAGGTAGAAATAATTCTACCCCGTCTCCCTAGACTGGGAAGACGAAAAACAGTCATTGGAAGTGTAAGACAGGGTTTAATGCGCATAAGAAACAAGTAAAAATTATTGTGCATGTACGTGTTCTACTAACCCTAATTAGATTGACTGTTAATATTCTACCCAAACATATTCTGATTGAAAAGGAGACTGTTTCAAATTGTAACCACAAATAAGTCAAGTAAAGGATCAGAATTTAATATCAGAACTTAGACTTATATCAGAACTTAACAGTCATCAGAACATGATTTCTTAACTCGAAAAATGAATGCCTATCTCCGTAATTCTTCACCTAAATTTTGATATCGATTCTTCAGAACTTAATCATCATCCTCAGAATTTATGCAATCTGACATAAAAACTGTTCATCTACAACAACATGGATCACCAAAGAAATTTTCATCATTCATATGGAGTGTTAGTGTATGCATTAAGCTAAATATCAGATAAAAAGTAAAGTCTGATTCACTTCAGTACATCTTAGAAATAAGGCATAACTAAAACTTTACTTAAAATCTGTCATTATTCTGAAGCCTACTATTGAATGAGTTCATGCATGAGTCCACCTCAACTGTCTTGTGCGAATTTCGTGCATCTTTTTAAATTCCATTTTGCAGTGGCTTCTCAGTGTAAGTGAGTCACGTCTGCTTATCAGAATTTATGCTATTATCAGAGTATTTCTCCAGTAATTATAGAGTGTGAAAAGTCACCAAGAAAAATATTTATTTGCTTTTCTGATGTATATTACTTAATACCAGCAATGCACTTGGCTCGTCCCTTCCACATTTTTACTCTAGATCTCAAAGGAGTACCTGATTTTTATTTCTTTTTCTTTTCCCTTTTCTTTTGATAAGAGAAGTTTATCAGCACTTAGTACATTCAACAGATTTACTAGCATCAGAACTTAACAGATGAGAAGCATTATTCTAGTTTTTGACTTAATAATAAGATAGACAAAGTAAACTCAACTAAGCTCAATATCAGAATTTGCTTGTGTCAATAGATTTCCACAGAAATAATTACTTCTAACATGGGATCTCTAGTATATTGAAGACTACTAGGTCAGCATGTAGCACAGTTATCCTCATAGGATTGAATAGTCACAGAAACAGACATATCATTATCAGAGTTTAGAAATTCACATCAGAAAACAATCAGTACTTAAGCAATTTTCAAGTAAGCACAGAATACACAAGGAAAGTAATATCTGTAAATACTGATCATAAAGTCTGATGCATCAGAACAAAAACTAAGCAGATTTAGAGAAGGAACCTGAAACCATTCCAAGTTCATTTACCAATCTTATAAAAGTAGCTTCACACAGTGGTTTTGTGAAGATATCTGTTAGTTGTTGATCTATTGGAACAAAGTGCAATTCCACTGTACCATCATCCACATGTTCCCTTATGAAGTGGTACCTAATGCTGATGTGCTTTGTCATTGAGTGTTGAACTGGATTACCTGTCATAGCAATAGCACTTTGATTATCACAGTAAATAGGGATTTTAAAATATGTTAACCCATAATCCAGTAACTGATTCTTCATCCAAAGAATCTGTGCACAACAGCTTCCTGCAGCAATGTACTCTGCTTCTGCAGTTGATGTGGAAATTGACTTTTGTTTCTTGCTAAACCAAGAAACCAATCTGCCTCCAAGAAATTGGCAGCTTCCACTTGTGCTTTTCCTGTCAATTTTGCAACCTGCAAAATCTGCATCTGAGTAACCTATTAATTTAAAATCTGATTCTCTGGGATACCACAATCTCAGATCAGCTGTTCCCTTAAGATATTTGAAAATCCTTTTCACAACTGTTAAGTGAGGTTCTCTTGGATCTGCTTGAAATCTTGCACAAAGACAGGTAACATACATGATATCAGGTCTACTTGCAGTTAGATAGAGTAGAGAGCCAATCATACCTCTGTAATCAGTAATATCTACTGATTTACCAGTATCCTTATCCAGTTTTGTTGCAGTGGCCATGGGAGTGGATGCACTTAAACAATCTTGCTTTCCAAATTTCTTCAGCAAATTTCTGGTGTACTTAGTTTGACAGATAAAAGTGCCTTCTTCATTATGCTTGACTTGAAGGCCCAGAAAATAGCTAAGTTCCCCCATCATACTCATTTAATATCTTGACTGCATCAGTTTGGCAAACTTCTTGTAAAGTCTGTCATTTATAGAACCAAAAATGATATCGTCAACATAAATCTGGACCAGAAGTAAGTCCTATCCATGGTTGAGGTAGAACAGTGTTTTGTCTATTGTTCCTCTGTTAAATCCACTTTCCAGAAGAAACTGAGTTAAAGTCTCATACCATGCTCTTGGAGCTTGCTTAAGTCCATAAAGTGCTTTATCAAGACTGTAGATATAATCTGGATATTTGGAATCTACAAAGCCTGGAGGTTGTTCAACATATACTTCTTCCTCCAATTCCTCATTGAGAAAAGCACTTTTCACATCCATTTGAAAGACAGTAAATTTTTTGTGAGCAGCATAAGCCAAAAATATCCTTATGGCTTCCAAATCTAGCAACTGGTGCAAATGTTTCATCATAATCAATTACCTCATGTTAAGAATATCCTTTTGCAACCAGCCTTGCCTTATTCCTTGTAATTATGCCATCACTATCAGTTTTGTTTCTGAATACCCACTTTGTACCAACAACAGATCTGTTCTTTGGTCTTGGCACTAGGGTCCAGACTTTATTTCTTTCAAATTCATTTAACTCTTCCTGCATTGCTTGCACCCAATCAGCATCTTGAAGAGCTTCTTTCACTTTCTTTGGCTCAGTCTGAGAAAGAAAAAAATTGTAAAGACATTCACTTGAAGTAGCTGTTCTAGTTCTGACACTGACACCTGCATTAGGATTTCCAATTATCAAATCAGATGTATGTGATTTAGTCCACTTCATTATAGATGGAAGGTTTTCTCTAGAATTGGATGCTCCCCCATGATCCATGCTGTCTTCATTAACATTTTCTGATGCTCCTCCTGAAACTATGCTCTCTGTGTTGGATTCTTCAGAATTTCGATTTTCAGAACTATCAGAACTTGGCTTATCAGAACTTGACGAGTCAGAACTTGAAGAGCCAGTTGTCTGTTCTGATGCTTCTTGAGATGTGGTTGTATCTTCAGTATGCCCCCCTGCACAGGTGCATTTTCCTTTGGTGTAGTTACTACAGTTTCAATAACATCAGAGCTTAATCCATCAGAGTTTGCAGTATCAGAATTTAGACTGTCAGGATTTTCAGTATCAGAATTTAAGTCTTCATTTTCAAATCTCAGCTGCTCATGATCATTGAAGTCTTCAAGCCCAGTCACCTTCTTATCATCAAAAGAGACATTGATAGATTCCATGACCACTCTTGTTCTCAAGTTATAGACTCTGAAGGCTTTTGTGGAAAGTGGATACCCAACAAAAATTCCCTCATCAGCTTTTAGATCAAATTTGGACAACTGTTCAGGGTGAGTCTTAAGAACAAAACACTTGCATCCAAACACGTGAAAATACTTCAGATTTGGCTTCTTTTTCTTCACCATCTCATATGGTGTCTTTCCATGCTTGTTAATTAGTGTTGCATTCTGAGTAAAACAAGCAGTCTGCACAGCTTCAGCCCAGAAATAGGTTGGAAGCTTTGCTTCATCAAGCATTATTCATGCAGCTTCAATGAGAGTTCTATTCTTTCTTTCAACAACTCCATTTTGCTATGGAGTTCCGGGTGCAGAAAATTCCTGCTTGATTTCATGGTTTTTGCAGAACTCTTCCATTATCAAATTCTTGAACTCAGTACCATTATCACTCCTTATTATTTTGATAAAATCTTTGACCAATTTATCCAGTTGCCTGACATGATCAATCAAGATAGATGCAGTTTCACTTTTTGTGTGCAAGAAATACACCCATGTGTATCTAGTGAACTCATCCACTATGACCATAGCATATTTCTTCTTTACAATAGACATGACATTTACTGGACCAAATAGATCAACATGCAGTAAGTGATAAGGCTCAAGAATTGATGATTCAGTCTTGCTCTTGAATGAGGATTTCCTTTGTTTAGCCTTCTGACAAGAATCGCAAAGGCCATCAGGAGCAAATACTGACTTTGGCAGTCCTCTCACAAGATCTTTCCTTACCAACTCATTTATATTGTTGAAATTTAAATGAGAGAGTTTCTTGTGCCAATTCCAGCTTTCTTCAATTGATGCTCTACTCATCAGACAGATTGCAGAACCATCAGTACTTGTTGAAAGCTTGGCTTCATTAATGTTACCACGCCTGTATCCTTACAGAACAACTTTGCCTGTAGATTTACTTACTACTTCACAGTGTTCTTCAAAGAAATCCACATGATAACCTCTGTCACAGATTTGACTGACACTCAGCAGATTGTGTTTAAGTTCTGAGACCAGAGCTACTTCTTTAATGATGACATTCCCAAGATTGATATTGTCATATCCCAATGTTTTTCCAATGTTGCCATCTCCATAAGAAACACTTGGGTCAGCCTTCTCCACAAAGTCTGATAGTAGGGCTATATTTCTAGTCATATGTCCTGAACATCCACTGTCCAGAACTAGGATGTTTTTCTTGTTGCCCTTTAATTCAGCAGCTTCAGAACTGCTTTCAGTACTTGCCTTATCAGCATTTGCCATCAAGGCATAATTCTCCTCACTTTCAGAATCTGAGGTGTCTGTCCAGCTTTTCTTTTTTGTGACAAGAGCCTTGCCTTTGTCACTCTTCACTTTCTTGCAATCAGGAGATATGTGGCCTTTCTCACCACAGTTGTAGCATTTGACATTTATATAATCTCCTATGTCAGACTTTCCTCCTCTGCCCTCAGATTTTCTGAAATTCTTCTTATCAGAACTTGCGCCTTTCCTGGAAAAATTCTTTCCCTTCCTGAACTTCCTGTATGCAATCTTTGTGATTCCTTTCACCATAAGAGCACACAGCTTCATCATCTCTTCATCAGCATCCGTCTCAGGCAAGCTTTCAGATTCTGAGTCATCATCACTTTCAGAACTTGATGACTCAGTACCAGACTTTGTGAAGAGAGCTTTACCCTTATCTTTCCTTGAGGTAGCTGCCTTGGGGGATTCTTCTTCAGCCTTAAGAGCAACTGTCCTTGACTTTCCTCCTTTCCTCTTGCTTCTTTGTTCCATCTCAAGTTCATGAGTCTTGAGCATTCCATAAATTTCATCAAAAGTTGTTTCATCAAGATTATAGTTGTCTCTTATTGTTGTTGCCTTCAAATCCCAGCTTTCAGGAAGAGCCAACAGGAATTTTAGGTTTGAATCTTCAAGATCATACTCCTTATCAACCAGTGACAAATCATTCAAGAGTTTGACAAATCTATCATATAAATCAGTCAATGACTCATTAGCCTTTGAGTCAAAGTGTTCATACTCTTGAGTGAGTATTGTCTTCCTGTTCATCTTGATCAAATCAGTTCCCTGGCACCTTGTTTCCAAGGCATCCCATATCTCCTTTGCAGTCTTGCAGTTTATTACCCTATTTGACATTACATTATCAATGGCACTGTACAGTAAGTGTCGTACCTTAGCATCCTTTGCAATCAAAGCGATATCTTCAGCAGTATAATCACTCTTCTCCTTTGGTACAGACTTTGCTGCTTCACCTGCAACTGCAACAACGAGCTTTGTTGGATTGTGAGGTCCTTCCTTGATTCTGTCAAGATATTCTGGATCTGTAGCTTCCAGAAACATAGTCATCCTCACCTTCCATATAGGATATTCAAACGGTTTCAATATGGGAACTCTAATAGTCTCATATCGACTATGGATTTGTGTCTTTGGTTGTTCTTCAGTTTTGGTGGGCTCTGTTGGAGTTTCTGCTTCAGACATGATTGTGTTTGGATCTTAAACTGTTTGTGTGTTAACATATAGGCTCTGATACCAATTGTTAGGTCACACACACACTGTAGAGGGGGATGAATACAGTGTATAGCACAATCAAATCGAACTTTAATAACTCAAGTAACAGAAAACAAACTTTATTCAAAACAATAAACTCTGTTACAGTATGGAACTGTCCTCTCTCAGTGATGAACAAATATCACGAGAGCTGCTAGGGTTACAATGAATAATCTTCTCGATTGTGATAACACTTCTAGTGTAAACCCTATGTCTGTGTTTATATACAACACAATTACAAGATAATCACTAATTGATATGGAATATAATTCTGCTTCCTAAAATATATCAATCAGATATCTTTTCTTCCAAGTATTCTATTCTTCATAGAATTCCTTCTTCATGCATATCTCTTCTTATGTTTGTCTCGATCTTCTCTTCCTGTGAATCAGCTACCTTCCTTATCTGAACGTTTTCTTTAAGTCCTGATATTATCTTCTGATAAATATCTTCTGAACCTTAAGTACTGATGACTTAAATTCTGACTTCAGTATAAGTGCTTCAGTTAAGTACTGATTTGTCATGTTTAAGTAAGATCTGTAAACTAAACATAAATCACATTAGTCATGACATTATCAAATATATCTAACAAAGCCGTTCAACAGAAATACTCCGATGATGGATAGCAAACCCAAATATCCTATATACTGCTTCAGCACCACACAAGTACCGTCCATCAAAATACGTGTTAATCTCATCCTCACATTGGTCTCGTTCTTCTCCTCGCCGACACCTTTTCTTTTTATTCACATATACGGTGGCACGGACATGCCCTTTAAGACAATATTTAAATAAATATTTAAGGCTCCTTGCATGACAACAAATTTCCACGTTCATATGACATTGATACTTGACCAGCAAATCTCTGCTATAAGGGATAACCCACTGATTATCCAAATCAGTCCCACGAACATGAACAACAACTCCTCGCCTGCGCCGCATGTAGATTGGAAAACCACTGTCATCAAAAGTAGTTCTAGCACATTATCTAATAAACATAGATATAATTTATTAACAGGAAAAGAGTAAAGTTGAAAAGGGAAAAATAAAACAAACACTCACTTTTTTGGAAAATGACGTATACAGCGAAAATATCTCATGCAAGGAGACTTCAAGTTTTCTAGCCCACAGGGGCCATGAATCATAAATTCTTTGACAGCCGCATAGCCAGCAGGATCCAATAAAGGGTCAGGAATCTCCGCAGACACGTACTTATCCACATTCAGTTTTAAATTCTTTTTACCAGCACTATCAAGCCATATTAACATATGGACATGAGGCAAACCTCGTTTCCGAAACTCCACAACGTACATAATTGGTAAAGAACACGAATCAAACATAAAAAAAAGCTCCCAAAAAAACAAAGTAATACCAAATATATTTATATCCCCAAATTATATACCTCCATTACAAACACCAAAGTAAGCCTTACTCTTTATATCCGTCATTAACTGCTCAAGTTTTAAACTAAATACCCTGGAAACTATATCAGGACAATTAGCAGTTATACAACCAGGCACAAAGACCATCATCTTCTGAATCTCGTCCCAAAACGGATTAGATGTCATGGTTAAAAATATATCAGGATGCCCAACATGCCGACACACAGCCAAAGCATCCTGGAAATGTTGCTGCATGTATCTCTTCGAACCAACAAATCCTGCAGGCAAGATAATCCCTTTACTTGTATTCGAGGCATCAACATCACCTCTACGAATAGAATCACATATATGGATATAAAGTTCATTTTGTATAGTGGTCTGATGCGTCCTAAACCACAAAAGACGTGTCTGTTCAATGGAAGAAAAAGCATCCACCAAATACTGCTGAAATAAACGGCCACCAAGCCGAGGAGTAAGACCTGAAACAAAAATTACCATCAAAATTTGAAAAAACAAATCACATGATAACAAAACAGCAGAAAATAACAGCTGACACATACCATCCCACTACATAACCTGAAAAGAATAGGAATAATAATCTTTCAATGATAAAAAACCACGAACTTCAGAAGAACTATCAGCACTTTTTTGAAACCTGATTTTCGTATGGTAACCATCCTCACCCCAAGGAAATAAGATCGGATACTGAAGAGCCATTAACTTTGGATGCACATAGGAAACATGCACTAAACCTTTATCTTGTCATCGACCACAATATCACGTTCAACACATGTCTCCTCAGTATCACCAACCATTATTCCATCCACCTCATCCGTACTTGAAAAATGAGTTTCCCGACCACTCTCAGACCTAATGACCTTCAAAGTGATTTCCAAATCAACAATTTCATCACCTTCATAGCGATCACGCTGCTTCCTAAACTCACCAACCAATTCATTAGTGTCATCCAGCATCGTAATGAGACCCTGAACTACTGCTGCATCAACAACATCCCTATCCTCACCGGTGACCCAATGAAGGCGATTTTCAACCTCATTCACCGTGTCATACACGTAGAGCTGACAAAATTTAGGAGTCCCATCGACATCCGGTATTAGAGATCCAAAGACATGATGATTCTGTCCATTTAAACGGTAAACATAAGGCGCTCTACCATTGTTTATAGACCGATCAATGTTACCTCCACTGGACGTAAAAGCAAACATCGCATTATATAGGCGTATCAACCTGTGAAACACATGCCCTCGAATCTCGTCATCACACAAATCCATCATATAGGCTGGAGTTGGAGGAACCACATGCAAACTCACAGCACCCTTCATACAACAAAGCAAAAATATCGGAACACCTTTAGTAATATTCTTATTAACTCTTTCCTCCTTCCACATCCGAGCACCGCAATATTTACACAATACCGAAGGAGCACCAAGCGAGGCATACCCCTCCGGAACAACATGCTCTCATCTGGTTGTTCGGCGCACAGAAGTAAATGAATTTATATCCACATCATTATCATCATCATCAAGAAAAAGAGCACCGTACTCACCCAAAACATCACTACAACCTGCAACATTTAAGTTCAAATGTAAGAACATAAATAATATAACCACAATACATCAACAACCCTAAAAAAGAAAGGTAACCACCTGCATCAAAACCATACGACTCATAATCTGAAGACTCAGAACCATCACTCCACAAAGTGTCATCAACAACATTGCCACCTACATCTCAGAAACACATACTCAACAAACACATAAGCACAAAAAAACAAAACACTACTCATCCAAACTACAAATCCATACACACTAACAAAAACCCAACCTTCATTAAAATCATTACTGTCCTCAGAGAAAGGAAGTCCATTCCCTGCAAATAACCTTTGATCCAAATAACCAATATCCCCTTCAGGAGCACGTTTCAAAACCTTCCGCGCACCAGAAACATTCATATCCAATGATCCAGATATATTTAAATTCCTACAACGCCGATCACGCTGATCAGCACCACCTACATTTTTCAATAAAAAATCCAATAAGCCAGAATACGCAACAACAACATTATAAAGAAAAGAAAAATAACAATGCATTTTAGATACAAAACATTATAAACTGCAAATAACTCCTCCCCCATCTAACCCAAAAAATGACAACACACATTTACCAGGGCTATCTGGAAGTACACTGGCAGTATCATCACCTACAATCCCGTTAGCCAATACAGGCGCAGCAACACCTGAATCAGAAACTACACAATAGAGACAATTGTATAAGATTAAACCATGACAATCTCCAGTCCCGCATTACACAACCAAAGAGAATCCATACCTAAAACCTATCCTACATCACACGACCTTCTATCTAAAGGAGCACAAAAATCCAAAGCCCTACGAACCCTTCGGCGCATATTTGTATTTACTACATTCAACGGCATCATACAATAAGTCAATATGCCTCAACTACATTTATCAACACAAGGAAGTAAATCAGAAAAATAACTGCTCAAAACAGGTACCAGAAACTATTATATAAATAGATAACTAAATAAATCGCAGAGTATAAAAATCACAAAATAATAATAGAGCTCTCATACCTCCCCCCGCAACCTGACCTAACCCAGGATGCGAAAACACGCCTCTACCCAGTAAAGGCAGTAAAGAACCATCCTCATAGGTATTAGAGTCAATAGAATCACCGATCAATTCAACCAACGCAGAAGGGGAAATAATAGGGTGTTAGTCCCTTAACAATGTAGCAAGAATTACAGAAGGGGGGTTGAATGGAATTCTTGAACCTTTTTCTTGAAATAAAAATGTTCAACTCAATTATTGATATATTTGTTTTGATTAGCACAATGCGGAATATAAACTTAAATGAATCAAAATACAAGTAATTAAAAAAAAGAGTCTTTAAAAACTTTCTGATGGATTTACACAATTTCACCAGAGATATATATAATATATCAAGAGGACTCTGTGTGCAGAAGTGCTCACAGCTTCTTACAAAATAGAGCTACTGAGAATACAGGAAATGCTAAAGATTATGCTTACTAAGATTTCTCTGTTTTTGAGTTTCTCTCAGCTATCTCAGTTGTTTTTCTATTTTCTACTCTCTTGGTTTATATAATACCAAGATTACAAAGTCAAAAAGACTGATTACAAAGTCAAAAAGACTGAACAAATATAAAATCTAACAGTCTTAATTTTTGCTGCTTTTCGTCCTCTATTACCCAGTTAATGGGCTTCCACAATGTGTTTGTATCCAACTCGACGGCTGTGAGTTAGCTTTCACTGTTCAACTGATGTTTGAATTCTTGATATGATCATCCGTCGACTTTTAGATCATCCGTCGATGACTTAATTGATCATCCATCGACTGCTATGTTAAACATCCGTTGATAGTCTTTTGATCATCCGTCGAAGGCTTTGTTAATCATCCGCCGGTAGCTATTTTGACACTTGACTTCATTTCACTTATACAGAATTACAAGACATTACTTATGTACAGTTAATCAACCTATTCTGCATATCTCGTTAAAGTCAACATGACTTATATGCTACTACAGATTCTATACAAAGGTGCATACATCACTGTGCTACAAACTTATTATTACATAAGCTACTCACTCGATGGATAATAAGTTAATCATCCGTCGGGACTATAATGAGTTATCCGTCGGGACTATAATTCTTATCTGTCGAGTGCTACATTATTTCACTAAGTAAAATCTACCTAGATGTTTTGTTTATGAAATCATCAAGTACACAACATATGCACAACAATCTCCCCCAATTTATGTCTACTGGAATTATAGCCATAAATTAAGAGATATTTGATGATAACAAAACATCCTAAACATATATCTTTAAAGATAAGTAGATAAAACTGAAAGTGCTTCAATTAAACAAAATGTACAAGGTTTGGCTCATAGTCAATTCAAGATGCTCCTCTAGCCTGAGCAGGTTTTTCTAGTTTCTTGAAGGTCTGGATCTTCTTCCAAGCTTTCTGTTGTTTTCTTCAATTTGATTCTGGAGCTGCCTGTGGAATTCTAGTTCATCAGATTCTGAGAGATCTAGCATTTCTTGCATCTCCAAGAGAGTCTCATTGCTAGAGATACTCAATTGGTCTTCTAGTCTGAAGAATCTTCTCACACCCTTGTCATCCATGAATTCCATCAGCCAGTAGGGCCTTAGATGCACTCTTTTCCCTGTGTATGGGATGATTAGAGTCTTTGGGAGTGCATATTTAGCTCTAACACTCCTCAGCTCTTCAATCTTCTTCAATACTAGTCTTCTTGCAGTTACATTGAACCCAAAGTTTTTCTTGAAGGATGAATAGAATTTGATCAATACAGCTTAACTTTCTTGAAGTATCCTGTGAAGAGGCCACTGCATCTTCCTTCCTCCTTTGTACTTGAACACCAACCTTTCAGGTAGGTTTCTGTATGCATCAATTGCCCTTACTTCATCCAGTTCATCCAGATAAAGGTTTAGATCTGAGAATTCTTTGATGTCACACAAGTACAAGTAGTCT
The DNA here is from genome assembly GCF_009905375.1 of Apium graveolens. Lineage (NCBI taxonomy): Eukaryota > Viridiplantae > Streptophyta > Magnoliopsida > Apiales > Apiaceae > Apium > Apium graveolens. The sequence continues at coordinate 220,222,466 of NC_133655.1, read as the reverse complement.
CCCCTGTTGACCTTGGGTTGAGCTTTGACTACTGACTTGGATTTGAGAGGTGACAACTTCACTTTCTTGACTGCCCTTGATTTTGTCCTTCTTGGCTTAGTAAGAATTGGCAAGTTGAAGTCAGGAATTGGTAATTTATCCCACTCTATTGGCTCATCCTTTGGCACAATAGGCTCTCCATGTATGTTCCTGTAGGGGTCCACCACCCTTATGTCTTCAAATACCACAAAGGGCTTTGATGCTTGAGTTTTAGCTTGAGTGGATTCCTTAGGAAATTGATCTTCCAATTCCTTGTCAACAACATCCGGTTTCCTTTTTGTTCTTCTAGCCAGTTCTTTCTTTCTTGGGGATTTCTTCTGTTCTTCAATCTTCTTCTTTGATTCAGCAACTTCAGATGGTTGAGAGGGAATTTGTTGAGAAGAGCTTACAACCTGTAGCTTGGCCAAGATAGCAATCTGTTCTTTCTTTTGTTTAGACTTCTTTGCATCTAGAGCAGCTTGCCTCTTTTCCTGCTTTAATCTGGCTTTTTCTTCTTTCTTTGCTTGAGCAAACTGTGGATGTCTAGCTACCACATAAATTTCCTTTCCATTTCTGAATATCTTAGCAATTCTCCTTTTTGAGGCTGAATCAGCTGGATCTTTATAGAAGGCAATGGATCTTGACAGAAGCTTCTTTTCATCAGGCTTGGGTGTTTCATACACAGAGTCCAAGGGATTCTTCAAAGATGACTTTGGATAATTTGCCCTTGGTTTGAGAATTATTTCAGCCTTTTGTGATTTGATGCACGAAGATTGTCCTTTCTCCAGATAGTTCATGCTCATCTCATTCACACTGATTGGCTTGACATGAGAGTGATGGATGGCTGACTTAACTGGCTCCTTGACTAGTTCAAACTTTTTCTGTATCTCCTCATCAATCTTATCCCAGTTGATCAAACTCAACTTTCCTTTTTCAGCAACTTTCAAATTTGTTGCTGCTGCTTTAATTAGATCTATACCATCTACAACTGGTGGCTTGGAGATAGTAATTGAAGGTACAATTACTTTGTTGATTTGTACTTGAAGTTTCTCCCCCTCTGTTGGTCCTTTCTCCCCCTTACTTGATTCTCTCTCCCCCTTTTTGTTATCATCAAGTTGAGGAGTTAGGCCTTGTGCTTTAGCCAGTTGCATGAGAAGATTTGTCTGAGTCTGTTGATTTTGAAGAAGAATAGCCACTGAATCTTCAATAACTTGAACTCTGTTTTCCAGTTTGGCTAGCTTCTTTTCAGAGTCTGATTCTCTCCTCAATCTTAGTAGTAGATCTTGCATGGTACCATATGGCATTACTGAATCCAGCTTCTCAGAGTTATAGGTCTTCAAGTCAGCTATATCTCTTTTCAATTCATCCACACTGAGATTTCGTCTTAAGTGTTGGATCTTCATTAGATGTAGAGAGTCTAGGTGAGCTTGAAGAACAGCCTTGGTACCAGCATCTGAGGTTTCCTGAAGGGCCTGTTGAATAGCCATTACTTGTTTGACCAAAGACGCCTCAAATTGTCCTGGTGTAGATTCCTTTGCACATGCCCATTCAGGTAAACTTAAAGCAGAACTTGGGCCTTCAGCTCCCCCTAAGTTCATGCTTCCATCCAAAGAACCAGAGTCATCATCATTAGAATTTACTCCAAATTCTTCAGATGGTTCTCCAGCTTGAGAAGGCATCCTGTTAATAGCAGCTTTATCTCTTTGAAGAGATTCTGTGGTTTACACTAAATTTAAAGTCTGTTCTGCCTCCACATTGCCCTGAGCAGCCAACAATTGATAAGTTGGAACAGGGTGAGTAAAAGTGTCAGCATCCAAGGAAATGTTATCAATTACAGCTTTATAATGTTGCTGAAATTGTCTTTCCTTTTCAGCATCATCCACAATCATTGACTCACTAGCAATGGCTTGATCCATCCTTATTTCTCCTGTACCTGCGTTTCTCTCATAGTCTCTCTTTTGTTGCATTAGGGTCTCACCCTGGCTCCCCACCCTCACACCCTCACCTTCACCTACTAAGGTGGGACTCCTCTCACTCACTTTTGCCAATCCTGAAGAAATGGATTGCTGAGATTCACTCTTTTCCTCTCCTTTTGTCTGGGAGCAACCCAGCCTCTCACTCAATGCACTCTCCTCTCTCAGTCCTAAGAGTGATTGTATTACCACTAAATCTTCTGCACTTGAAATTATTAAAGTTTGAAGTTGTGCAGAGACACTCGACGGATAAGTGATATCCGTCGGGTGAGTGGTAAAGCTATCCGACGGATAACTGCTGTTAAGCTTATCCGTCGGGATACAATCACTACTCGACGAATGAGCAATATCCATCGAGAGAGTAGAAATGAATGAGGTGGGAAGAGAAACTATTGTAGACTCTGTGTTGATTGAAGTTATTTGAGGCACAGTTGTCACAATAGAATCTGAAAGAATTGGAAAGTGAGCCAATAAATCATCTAAAAGATGATGCTCATTTGCACTAGATTTTGGCTTCCCCAACAGAGTTAAAGAAGGGGAATCAGGAATTGAAGTGTTTATCATGTCCACTTCCAGTGAGTTAGTTGGTGAGTATGGTATTTCATTGGCTTCTATAATGAGAGATTTTGGCTGTGACTCCACATTTGTTGGAGCCACATCAATCTGAATTTGAGAAGGTGCAGGGACTGTGACTTTAGCACCAGTTTGCACTGTGTGTGTGCCCTGTGCATCCCCAGTTATTTTGGATTTCTTCTTTCTAGTGTAAGTTTGGGGTGAGCTTGTGTCCCTAACCCTCTTGGACTGTGCTCTTGGATGAGTGCTTTGTTCAATAGCCACATCCTTTTGGGAGGATAAAGCTAGAAGTGAGCTTTTGTCCTTTTTAAGCACTGTAGTTTGTTGGGAAACTGCAGTGTGGCTGGGCTGGGGTTCACTCATCTCTCCAACCTTATCTTTGGGGTTTCTTTGATGTTCACCCCTTCCCTCACCTATCTGTCCCCCCTTCACACTTCCCTCTTTGGCTTTGGTAGATTTTTCAACTGGTACCTTTTGAGAGATACCAGAGGGGGTTTTCTTTGATTTGGATTTGGAAATTACAGTTGTTTTGGCAGCTTTGGTAGGCAACTGTTTGGTCATTGTTATAGTTGCCATAGCTATGCCTAAACTCAAAGAATTAGAGGAGATTGGAATGGTTGAGGGTATGGATGAATTTACCTCACTTACCTGAGGTGTTTGCATTGCAGGGAAATAGAACATTGGCACATCCCTGTGATGATTGGCTATGTTCAAGTCTGCAATGATTCTTCTCTCTTGAACCCAACAAGCCAATTTGTTGTTTGGGTTCTCAAGTACAATCTCTTGACAAAGATGGTTAGCCAAAAGCATAAAAAATCTAGCATAGTAAACATTCTTTCCTCTTTTGGCTAAGTCACCTAGTTTAAAACATAACTCATACACAATAAGGTCACTGAAATTGTAAAATTTGTCTGTAACTAGCATGTATAGCATGTTAAGCATGGAAATGTTCACAGAATCAAGATTACTGATTTTTCCAGAAAAGACTTTAGTTACAACATCGCACATGTAACTCCATTCCTTCCTAAGACCTAGTCTTCTAATGTCACTTAGTTTTGTAGTAGGAAGTGCATAATGAATGGAATTGAGCATATTGACAATATCAGTGTCAGTGTGTGGTGCAGTTACATTATCATCAGGAATCTTGAAACATGCTTTTATTACATCACTATTGATACAGAACTCGTTACCTTTGATAGTTAGAGTGATGGTTTTGGAAGTAGAGTTGTAGATTGTTGTTGTCCACATCTCTTCAACAACTTCACAGTAAATTGTGGGTGATTTCAGCATGGCATAACTTAGTTTACAGTTTTTCATGAAGTCCATCATCCTGTGATAGTCTTCTGATTGCTGGATACCCTTATTGACCAAAGCAGTGAAGTTGTTCTTCTCATAGATGAACCCAGTCTGTGACATGATCTTTACTACGGGTGCCATTGTTAGAGAATTAAAGCTTGAAGAGAAAGAGGATTTTTGCTTGAGAAATAATGAAATAAACGCAGTTGAATTGAGAATGATAAAAGAAAATGATTAGAATGAAATAGGCTTTTATACTTCCTCAAAAACAACGGATGAAAATAATAAAGAAAAGTAAATTACCCAATAGAAATTGCCTAAAATAGCCGTTTAAAAATAAACTGTAAAAAATTCCACCCATTATCCGTCGTGTAATGCTTACAAACTGTAAGTATACTCGATGGATAATGTTCAGGGAATTAACGGTTAAGATTTAGACACTTCGACGGATGAGGATAAACTGTTATCCGTCGAGTTTTAAAAGATTTCAAAAAAATAATTGATTTTTATTTACACATTGTATATCGACGGATGACTCAACTCGATGGATAATGGTCATCCGTCGAGATGCAAATTTTGACTTAGCCAAAATTTCATCCATGACAAAAAAAAAATCAGTTAAATTTCTGGCTTTCAACTTGCAAAATAACTCAGATAAATTCAAGAGTAATTAAGCATACCTAACTCACTTACCAACCTAGAAAAGGTGGATTCATCCAGTGGCTTGGTAAAAATATCTGCAAGTTGCTTCTCACTTGGAACAAAATGTAACTCTACAGTACCATTCATTACATGTTCCCTTATGAAATGGTACTTGATGTCTATGTGCTTTGTCCTTGAATGTTGCACCGGATTTTCAGTGATGACAATTGCACTTGTGTTATCACAGAAAATACGAATTCTTTCAACTTGCAAACCATAGTCTAGCAATTGATTTTTCATCCATAAAATCTGTGCACAGCAACTGCCAGCAGCAATATATTCAGCTTCAGCTGTAGAAGTAGAAACTGAATTTTGCTTTTTACTGAACCAGGACACAAGCTTGTCTCCTAAAAATTGACAGGTTCCTGTTGTGCTCTTTCTATCAATTCTGCAACCTGCATAATCTGCATCTGAATAACCAGTTAGATCAAAACCAGAATCTCTAGGATACCAAATGCCAAGTTTTGGTGTTCCCTTGAGATATCTGAAAATTCTCTTGATAGCTATCAAGTGAGACTCTCTAGGATCAGCCTGAAATCTAGCACATAAACATGTAGCAAACATTATATCTGGCCTACTAGCTGTTAAGTACAGAAGTGAGCCAACCATGCCTCTATAGCTTGAAATATCCACAGACTTTTCAGTAGTGTTTAGTTCAAGCTTAGTTGCAGTGGTTATGGGAGTTTTTGCAGATGTGCAATCCATTATATCAAACTTCTTTAAAAAATCAAAAATGTATTTAGTTTGACTAATGAATATTCCATCACTAACTTGCTTAACTTGTAAACCAAGAAAGTAAGTTAGTTCTCCCATCATATTCATTTCATACTTACTTTGCATCAGTTTGGCAAACTTTTTACAAAGTTTCTCATCTGTAGAGCCAAAAATAATATCATCTACATAAATTTGAACAAGTATGCTAGAGCCATTAACATTTTTGAAAAATAAAGTTTTACCTAAAGTGCCTCTTGTGAAGTGATTCTCCAAAAGGAACTTTGATAAGGTGTCATACCAGGCTCTAGGTGCTTGCTTCAGTCCATAAAGTACTTTCAGTAGATAATAGACATACTCTGGAAAATTTGGATCTTCAAAGCCAGGAGGTTGACTAACATACACTTCTTCCTCCAAATCTCCATTCAGAAAGGCACTTTTGACATCCATTTGATAGACCTTGAAATTGGCATGGGCTGCATAGGCTAAGAAGATTCTGATGGCTTCAAGTCTTGCAACAGGAGCAAAAGTTTCATCAAAATCTATTCCTTCTTGCTGGCAATAGCCTTTAGCAACCAATATGGCTTTGTTCCTTACTACTATGCCATTTTCATCCATCATGTTTCTGAATACCCATTTGGTGTCTATTGGATTCTTTCCTTTAGGCTTGGGTACCAGCTTCCAAACTTTATTCCTTTCAAATTGGTTTAGCTCCTCCTGCATAGCTAAAATCCAATCAGGATCTAACAAGGCTTCTTCTACCTTCTTTGGTTCTTCCTTTTACAGAAAGCTGCTGTATAGACATTTTTATTGACTTGTTCTCCTGGTTTGAACTCTAGAAGAAACATCACCAATAATCAGTTCAAAGGGGTGATCTTTTGTCCATTTCCTTGGTTGAGGTAGATTAGCTCTAGATGAAGAGACCTCAATGTTATCTTGATGTGTGATTGAGTTTTGATTGCTAGAAACTCCCCCTGAGTTTGTGGATCTTTGATTTGAGAAAGGGATACTTTCTATAGGTGACCTTCCTTGATTTCCTGCTCCTTTAGATAACCCGACAGATGGTAAATCTTGAGTACCGACGGATGAGGCAGGTTGTCTTCCGACGGATAACACAGATTACCTTCCGACGGATGAAGCATTATATAACTCGACGGATGTTGAGTTATGTGCTTCATTGGTGGCAGATTTGTCTGCATTATCCTTAGACACTGTTTCTTGATCACTCTCATCATCACTTTCATCACTAACCATCTCGACATTGTCGAATTTGAGACTTTCATGGTAATCTCCATTTTCAGTCCTTCAATCTTTTTATCATCAAACACAATATGTATAGATTCCACAACAATGTTGGTTCTTAGATGTAGACTCTATATGCTTTACCAATAATATATCCAACAAAAATTCCTTCATCTGCTTTAGCATCAAACTTTCCATTTTGATCAGTTTGATTTCTCAGAATATAGCATTTACAGCCAAAGACATGAAGAAAGTTTAGAGTTGGCTTCTTGTTCTTGAACAATTGATAAGGAGTCATGCATCTTGCTTGATTAATCAAAGAGATATTCTGAGTGTAGCATGCAGTGTTTACAGCTTCAGCCCAGAAATAAGTTGGTAATTTTGATTCTTCAAGCATTGTCCTTGCAGCTTCAATAAGAGATCTGTTCTTTCTTTCCACTACTCCATTTTGTTGTGGAGTCCTTGCTGCTGAAAACTCATGCAAGATCCCATTTTCCTCACAAAATGCTCTCATGACATAGTTCTTGAACTCAGTTCCATTGTCACTCCTGATTCTTCTAACTTTGAAATCAGGATGATTGTTAACTTGCCTTATGTGATTGATGATGATTTCACTAGCCTCATCTATAGACTTTAGGAAATATGTCCAAGAGAACTTTGAGAAATCATCTACAATTATTAGGCAAGATCTTTTCTTTGAAATTGACAATACATTGACTGGTCCAAACAAATCCATGTGAAGCAGTTGCAGAGGCTCTTCAATTGCTGAATCAAGTTTCTTTCTGAATGATGCTTTGATCTGCTTCCCTTTTTGGCAGGCATCACACAGTCCATCCTTTGTAAACTCCACTAGAGGAATGCCTCTAACTAGCTCTTTCCTTATCAGCTCATTCATGGTCTTGAAGTTTAAATGGGATAGCTTCTTGTGCCATAGCCAACTTTCATCTTGACTTGCTTTACTGAGAAGCCAAGTTACAGATTCTGCTTTAGTTGAGTTAAAGTCAGCTAGATACACATTTCCTCTTCTCACACCAGTGAGAACCACTTTGTTGTTTTGATTGTTAGTCACAACACAGGCTTCTTTGTTGAAGGTTACTGAGTTGCCTTTGTCACAAAGCTGGTTGATACTCAACAGATTGTGTTTGAGATCATCCACTAAGGCAACCTCTTCAATGATGACATTGTCCTTTGAAATCAAGCCATATCCCATAGTATATCCTTTCCTGTCATCTCGAAAAGTAACACTTGGGCCAGCTCTCTCCTTTAACTCTATGAGCAGGGTAGAATCACCAGTTATGTGTCTTGAACAACCACTATCCAAGTACCAAAGATTCCTTCTGTTTCCCTGCACACATCAAAATCAAATCAAGTTGATTTTGGTACCCAAGTTTTCTTGGGTCCTGCCTTGTTAGCTTTCTTCTTCTGTTTCTTAGGTCTTAACTCATTAGACTTAGGAATTTCATATTCTTCCTTAGTCATTTGGGTTGGGCCTTTGAAACCACTAGATGCAACAGAATTATCATGCATGTTATGGCTAACAGGAAATGACATGCTTGGTGCAAACATGTTATTCCAGTAAGGCATGCTAAATGGCATTTGAGGCATATTGTATGCAGCATAATATGGATTAGGTGCAAATGGCATATTAGCAAACTGTGCATTCATATTATGTGTAGGCATAGCATTAACAGGCATGGGAGGCATGGCATTCATGTTGGGAAATTGAGGCTAAACAGACATGGGAGTAGGCATGGCAGATTTGCAATTAACTGACAAATGATTTACACTACCACACTTGACACAGATTTTTCTAGGAGCATATTTATCAGGTGTGTAGTTATTGTGTTTGTTAATCCCTACTTTACCATTCCTATTGTTTTTCCTTTTAGTCTCTGTTTTTACCTCTATCTTCTCAAGTCTGTCACTTAACTGTTTGACAGTCATGTGACCAACATTAGCCTTTTTCCCTTTCTTAGCTTGACTTGACTCTCCTGAAACAAAGTTCTTGGAAACAGACCCATACTTTTCATTTAGCTTGATTAATTTGGCTTTGCTAATGGGTTTGCTTACAGATGTGAGGATTTTTATCATTCGATGGATAACACTTTTTGTTATCCGACGGATAGTCCTCATCACCCGTCGAGTCTACATCTGTCAGCAACCCATCTACCAAAATAGGTTCTAGTTTCTCCTTATTCTTTTTCCAGGCTTCATCATAAAAAGACTCAATTCCTTGAACCTTGGTGATTTGAGCATGAAAATCCCTATATGTTTTCCATGCTTTAATCACCTTTTGTTCACGCTCGAGCTGCTTCTTCAAAATTTCTTCCTTTTTCAAGGACTCTGTTAATTCCTCCTTGGCAATCTTATACTCAAATTTTAGTTTCTCAAACTCAACAAACTGAGACTCAAGCACATTGTTCCTCTCACTTAAAAATAAATTGTTTTCTTTGATTTTAGCATTTTCTTTAGTGAGAGACTTAGGTGTAACACGCAAATGATACAATTCTGTAGACATGTCATTTATGGCATCATTACACTCAGCTTTAAATAAGTGTGCAAGGTTTGTAGTAATTACCTGATTGCTTGAGGAACTTGTCTCTGTTTCATCAGACTTGGCCATTAGGGCTAGATTGACATAGCTGACATCTTCATCTTCATCCAAACCATCAGCTGCCCAGTCATTCTCTTGCGTAATAAAAGCCCTTTCCTTTTGTTTGAGTAGATCAAAGTATTTTTGCTTGTAATATACAGACTCAAACCTTTTCTTACTGGAATCTGACTTTCTACACTCATTTGCAAAATGCCCTGCCAAGCCACATTTGAAACATTTGAATTTTGACTTATCCACCATGTTTCTATTTGGCTTGGCTGCTCCAAAGTTCTTTTTGAACTTGAGATTGGCAAATCTTCTTGAAAGGAATTCTAGGTGCTCATCAATGCCCTCCATGTCATCTTGGCTCAATGATCCTTCACTTTCTGCAGCTAGCCCATTACCCTTGCTTTCACAGACCTTTGAAGTTGATTCCACAGCTTCCATCTTTACTTCTTTCTCCTTTTCCAGATCAGCAACTAGTGCAATGGATCCTCCTTTCTTCTTTCCTCTCTCCATTCTTTCATCCTGCTCTATCTCAAGCTCATAGGTTTTCAGAATGCCATACAGTCTCTCTAAAGTAAACTCCTTATAATCTTGTGAGTTTTATAATGAGACTGTCATTGGTTTCCATTCCTTTGGAAGAGATCTGAGAAATTTCAGATTGGAGTCTTTAGTCTGATAGACTCTTCCATGCAACTTAAGAGCATTTAGAAGTTTTTGGAATCTACTAAAAATGTCAGTGAGTGACTCACTTTCTTCATTGTGAAAATGCTCATATTACTGAATCAGGAGCTGCATTTTATTTTCTCTTACTTGCTCAGTACCATCACAGATTATCTGTATTGTGTCCCAAACTTCCTTGGCAGTCTTGCAGTTGATGATGTTATCAAACATGTCTGCATTAAAACCATTGAACAGAATGTTCATGGCCTTTTTATCTTTCCTGACTTGTTCAATGTCAGGATCAGACCATTCATGCCTTGGCTTTGGAACAGATGGCTCATTTCCTTTTTGCAGCTCTCATTGGAACATGAGGGCCTCTTTCTATGCAGTCCACATAGGCCTCATCTTGAGAAAGCATATAAAGATGCATCTTTACCTTCCAATGATGGTAATTATCTTTATCAAGAAAAGGAATATTGACTCCAACATCTTTCTTGTTCATCTTGCTGAATTGTTTTGACCTTTAAACTCTTTGTAGATTAAGAGCTTGCTCTGATACCAATTGTTAGTCCCCTAACAATGTAGCAAGAATTACAGAAGGGGGGTTGAATGGAATTCTTGAACCTTTTTCTTGAAATAAAAATGTTCAACTCGATTATTGATATATTTGTTTTGATTAGCACAATGCGGAATATAAACTTAAATGAATCAAAACACAAGTAATTAAAAACAAGAGTCTTTAAAAACTTTCTGGTGGATTTATACAATTCCACCAGAGATATATATATAATATATCGAGAGGACTCAGTGTGCAGAAGTGCTCACAGCTGCTTACAAAACAGAGCTACTGAGAATACAGGAAATGCTAAAGATTATGCTTACAAAGATTTCTCTGTTTTTGAGTTTCTCTCAGCTATCTCAGTTGTTTTTCTATTTGCTACTCTCTTGGTTTATATAATACCAAGATTACAAAGTCAAAAAGACTGAAAAAGTATAAAATCTAACAGTCTTAATCTTTGCTGCTTTCCGTCCTCTATTACCCAGTTAATGGGCTTCCACAATGTGTTTGTATCCAACTTGACGGCTGTGAGTCAGCTTTCACTGTTCAACTGATGTTTGAATTCTTGATATGATCATCCGTCGACTTTTAGATCATTCGGTCGATGACTTAATTGATCATCCGTCGACTGCTATGTTAAACATCCGTTAATAGTCTTTTGATCATCCGTCGAAGGTTTTGTTAATCATCCGTCGGTAGCTATTTTGGCACTTGACTTCATTTCACTTATATAGAATTACAAGATATTACTTATGTACAGTTAATCAACCTATTCTGCATATCTAGTTAAAGTCAACATGACTTATATGCTACTACAGATTCTATACAAAGGTGCATACATCACTGTGCTACAAACTTATTATTACATAAGCTACTCACTCGATGGATAATAAGTTAATCATCCGTCGGGACTATAATGAGTTATCCGTCGGGACTATAATTCTTATCCGTCGAGTGCTACATTATTTCACTAAGTAAAATCTACTTAGATATTTCGTTTATGAAATCATCAAGTACACAACATATTGTAAGGCATATGTCATAGCCTATTTGTATATTCGAGGATTCAACTCAACTCAAATAAGAATGTAATAAGTAAATAGTGGATCTACCGTTAAAGAGATCTCGCAAAGTAACATCTGTCAGAGGATTCGGAAACAAGGTTCATCTATAGACTTGAGGAGTTAATTCACTGGAAGAAGTTCAAGAAATTGATCAAGCCTCAGTGATATAAATCAAGATCATGGATTTAATCAAGTGACAGAGATCTCGTCAGAGTATCAATTAATTACAAGGATTTAATCTGAAGAAAATCAAAGTATCAAAGTCAAGACATGAAGAAACGTCACGGAAGTTAGTCACTCATGAACCAGACAGTACATCGAGTGTCAACGTTGAAGTGGTGGAATTGATTCATAATTTTTAGTGATTTTCAGAAGATATTCAGAAGAAGGGTTGCTGCTCAGGGTTAGTATTAATTCTCTATTAATTAATTAAGTCATATAATTTAATTAAGAAAATAAATTATATCTGCAAAGATTAATTTATTTGATTAATTAAATTAATTGATTAATTAATTCAGAATTAATATTAAGGATTTTCAGAATTTAAATTGGATTAAAAACAGTCTTAAATCAGCAAGACAATTGAAAATGAACTAGCATGACAATCAGGATTGTCATACCGATTGTCATGCCAAGTCATTTCAATTGTCCTACCGAAAGTTCTACTGGGAAGGAGATAGTCTTGCTAGTTCAACTGATTGTCATACCGAAAGTCATTGTAGTTCAATCAGATTGTCTTGCTAGTTCAATCCATTGTCCTACCGAAAGTCTTGCCAGCTATAGGATAGTCATTCCAGTTCAATTCAATTCTGTTGAATGAATTAAAAAGACACAGAAGCAGCAAAAAGAAAAATAATCATCCAATATCATCCAATACAGAACACAAAACAAGAACACGGAAAGAAAAAGCAGCCGCCTCTGAAATATTCCATTTTTCATCTGCTTAATTCAAGATCACATTTCTAGTTTGTAAAGTTAAATCCAAACCACTAGAATTATTTATCTTGTTCTTGTGTAACAATCTAGCGGATCAAAATCCCTAGAACTTAATCTCAAATTGCGTTTAGCATTTGATTCTAATTATTACGAAAATAGAAAAAGTTCATGTCGAATTTATTCTAGATTTGTGATAATTAATTTGAGATTAATTCCTTGTAATCGATACAGTTGTTGTAACACCTTTCAAGTTTAATAATATTTTTATTTAACTTGAATTTTGTTTCACATTTTTTATTCCGCATTTATTCGATTATTTGGTACTGTTTGTATTCAACCCCCCCTTCTACAAATACATTGGGACCTAACAATTGGTATCAGAGCCTTCTGATTAACGAACAAATCAAGATCCTAGACTTTTGTGATTTTTCAACTCCTTGAATTTTTATTCATTCAAAAATTCATAATGACTTCACAAAAAGTTGGAACCGTTAAAATTCCACAATTTGATAAAGAGAATTATATTATGTGGAAGAAGAAGATGCTCTTGTTTTTACAAGTGGCAAATCCCAAATATTCAAACTTGTTAAAGAAGGGGATAAAAACTCTGATGGTTATTGAACCAGAGGTGATAGTAGATGATGTTGTGATCACTAAAGCTAGAACCTATCCAAAAGAGCCCGAAGATTTTACTCTTGCTGAGAAGGAAGAAGCCTCATTGGATGCCAGTCTTCAATTAATATTAATTGATTCCCTTGATCCTTTGATGAACAGACATGTGATGAACTGTAAAAATTCTAAACACATATGGGAAACTATTGAGGTAATTAATGAACGCACAGAGGAAGTTAGGGAGAACAAGTTGGAGATCCTAACCTCTGAGTATGAATATTTTAAATCAAATCCAGGAGAAGGAATTACTGAAGTGTTTGAGAGGTACAATGCGTTGATCAACAACCTGAATATAAATGGGAAATATTATTCAATCAGGGAGGTCAACAAAAAGTTCCTTTTAACACTACCAACTCATCTTGAACATAGAATCACTGCCATTAGAGAAGCTAGAGATCTGAGTGAGATTTCTTTGGATAGACTCTATGGTGTGTTAAAAACCTATGAGTTGGAGCAGATTCAGCAAAAGGAAGTCTACGGGAAAGATAGGATGATTAGCACATCTACTGCACTTGTAGCTGAAGGTCAACAACAACAACAATCTCAACAGTTAGAAAGAATGGTACAGTTTTCCAAGGGTGAGGAAAATGAGTTAGTAGCAGAATATGATCCTCCTACTACAAATCAATCAAGTGATGATTTTTATTCCTTGGAAGAGCTGGAGCAATTGGAAGATGAATCAATGGCCCAAATTGTCAAGAGATTCTCTAATGTCAGATTCAGGAGGAATCCCAAGCTTAAGTACAAGTCCAACTACAACAAATTCCAGAAAGGTGGATCTTCATCCTCTAACACCAGTAGTGGTGGATACAAAACAGGGATGGTTGATCGGAGCACCATTAGATGCTATAACTGTAATGAGTTGGGACACTTTGCCACAGAATGTAGGAAGCCAAAGCAAGTAAGAAAGAACTCTGAAAGGGCTAATCTGGTAAAGGGAAGAAGCTGGGATGATACTGACAGTGAAGATGAAGATGAAGGAAATCTTGCTCTTATGGCTATTGATGGAAAAACTTCATCGTCAAGAATAGAGGTAAAACTTTCTGATGCTGAAATGGTTTATCATCTAAGAGGTAACTTAGATTGTGCACGTCGTGATAATGAACTGTTAAGTTTACAGATCACAGACCTTGAGAAAGAGGTCAATGAATTAAGACTTGTGCACATTAATCAAGACAAATTAAAAGAACAAGTATCTTTTCTAGAGAATAGAGTTTACTGTTATAGAAAACTCGAAACTATTCTCAAAGATAAGATCACCGGTCTTGAGACTAAGGTTAGAGCCTACTTCAATTCTTGTTCGAAGGCTAAAGAGTTCTACAGTAAGCAATCTGTTAATCAAACATCTGGAATAGGTTATGATTACAATGTTGCTATTGGAGAATTAGGCATAAACTCCCCTCCTCGTGTCTGTGCTAAAGGGAGGGAAGTACCACATGTGCTTAAGGGTGTTGATGAACCCCTCTATAAACCATCAATTGCTGAACCATTTGATGCGACCTCTTCTGTTATTCAGGAAGAAATACGTGCTGAAGATCATGCTAATGAGAAGGTTGTTTCCAAGTCAAGTGTGTCGAAAGTTCCAGTCAAAGTTTTGAAAGCAACTGAGACTAACTCAGACACACATGAGTTGGATAACAAAAATGCCATGTCTGCCATGCATAAATTGCCTGCTATTAATCACTCTCATAAAGCATGTGGTGTTTCTAATTGTATGTCTTGTGCTTTTAATATGATGTATGCTTATTTTAATGGTAAGCATGTTTCTAATGATAAGACTACTCCTCGTCAGCATGTGAATAACAAGAAGCATGATAGGTCTAAGACTGCTAGTCCTTCTAAGGCTAGAAAGGAGACATTTGTGCCTAAGCTTAAATAGAAATTTGTTAAGGCTGTTTACAAGGTCAAATGTTCAGTCATTGAGGATGTTGAGACCATTAAAATTAAAAATGTTGTTTTGCCTGACAAAGGACAATTCTACAAGTATGCCGGGCCCAACCAAGTTTGGGTTCCGAAGAAGGTCTAATCCATTTGTAGTGCAGGGTATTAAACAGGTGTAACCGGTAGTGTGGATTCTTGACAGTGGATCATCAAGACATATGACCGAAGATAGAGCCCTGCTATCAAATGTGGATTGAGAAAGTTGGCCCCCTGGTTACCTTTGGAGATAACAGCAAAGGTTTATCTGAGGGATATGGCTGTTTGCAAGCTGGATATGTTATCAGTGAAATTTTGTATATTGTGCTAGGTTATTATCAGGATGCAGTATCTAACATATAGCACCAGTGACGAGACTTGAGAATATTACGACATATCAGGCACCTGCTGCACATTACACTTGGAATTGGACTCTAGTAAGATGTGTACAAGTGTACTCCTGGTTGGTGAGTCAAAAGAGGAAGTCAATGCACCACAGTTCATGGACTTTGCAGCTGCAGATCTATTGGACTATACAATCTCTTCTTCACAATCTCACTTCAGGTTGGTATGAACTAGTGTACTACTCAAGCAATCGTCAAGAACATGGTATGGCACTCTAACTGAAGTTATTGTTTAATATGAACTAGTAGAGTCGTCATATTTTTAACTCTCTTATCATTAGGCACAATCATATTGTTTTATATGTGCAGTGATATATTGTTAATACAACATAACAATTAGTATCTAAAGTACTTGACAAGTATCGGTCAATGATATGTTGTTAACATTATGCTGCAGATATTTGTAAGCTTTTGATATGAATGAGAATTACTTAGACTTTACCCTAAGTGATCAATGTTTTATCAAAAACTCATTCATATTGAAAAACAAAATCAAACTTCTTTCTACATTAGTGATTTCTTATTTCATGTAAAATCTTTTGAAATCACTATTGTAAATCATTTTCTCTCTATTACCATATGTTCTGTGTTACAGGTTCAGTCTCCAATGACTTTCTTTCATTGACAGTCATGAGGTTGAAAACCCACAACATCTATCCCAGACTGTAAAGACAAACACAAAAACAGAACCAACCAACACTCTCTTACCACTAAATGAAATATGAATGAGCGTGAGGGAGATAGTGCCTTAGTGCACGACATAAGGAAGGTTCTGTAGTCAACCCAGTAGCTCTGTCTCCTACATAGATGAGTAGTATTTAAACCGAGACAACTGCTAGCCCCCATACATCTTCTCAAAAAGATGTAATGGCTGAAAAGGCACAAAAACAGTTACTAGATTCATTCTCTCAACAGGGTGTGTCTATTGAAATTTGCCTGTCGGCCAAGGTATCCGATGTAGTGTCACCACTTCAAACATAAACAATTATTGATGCACAAGGAGAGGTTACACACACAAAGGATGAGTTGACAGAAATAAGAGTTTCGACCATTTTAAGGTCAGATTCGATTGTTCAAGGTTCGTTAGTGGACCAATTGCCTTTACAGGTGTTAGGAGAGGATACTGATCCAAAAGCCATATGTCAGTGGTCAGTGTCTACCTCCCCAGGCTTAAATTTTCTGGATGCATCTGCGGATAGTGGATCTGACATAGGCGCAGATCGGCAACTTGTTGACAATGATTCAGATATTACCTGATGAGTCACAAGGAAATGTCTTCACAGACATTAGAAGGGAACTTTGATCTTTATGCTAAATTCGTTGGATCATTGTTTACCTTCCCAGAATTCAAATATGGAACCCTAAAAGGGAAACTAGCAACTTGTAGATTATGACTCAGATTCATCTGACGAGTTTGACAAGGATGGGGATTTGTAAACTCCCATTGCACCACCTGTGACCTCCTTAAGGATGGCTAAGGTGATTTTCCTTGCAGGTACAGCTGGATTATGGAGCTATGAGAGAAGATTGATACACTTGTGAGAATGAGTGTAAACACGAGTGGAGAGAAGAGTGAAACACATGTGAGGTACACTAAAACACAATCACACACTCATAGTGAGGAAGAAAAAGAAACACTTGTTATTTCTTTTCCAACCAAGTGAAATATGAGAACTCCTTCAGACGACGGCATACATTCCTTCTTTAAGGGGGAGATAAAAGCTTAATTAATAATTTGGAGGATTCCTCAACTAAGGGGGAGAAATAGCAGGGAGGAAGAAAAAGATCCTACATGTACACTACACCACACCATTGTTGTTTGTAACTACGGATCCTATTGTACGGGAGAGGTGGTAAACACAAGGTGATTTTCTAGTAAGGGAAGAAGCTGTTAGGGGAGTACCATTGGTTTTTATCTGCGGATCCTATTGTATGGGAGAGGTGGTAAACGAAGGTGATCTTCTTTAATCAGTTGATTCTCATAGGGGGAGAAACAAGAGAGATATGTGCTTCTCAACAGAAAATGTGGTTGTACAAAAGAAGATGGCTATTTGGAATCTGGAAAAGGTTAAATGTTATCCAGAACTTTTCTACTATTTACTTTGCATTTATGTTTATATATTTTTCTTATATGTTAGTTGAGTTATCCTCTAGGTATTTGTGTGTTATTGTCTAACAAACAAATAGGGGGAGATTGTAAGGCATATGTCATAGTCTATTTGTATATTCGAGGATTCAACTCAACTCAAATAAGAATGTAATAAGTAAATAGTGGATCTACCGTCAAAGAGATCTCGCAAAGTAACATCTGTCAGAGGATTCGGAAACAAGGTTCATCTATAGACTTGAGGAGTTAATTCACTGGAAGAAGTTCAAGAAATTGATCAAGCCTCAGTGATATAAATCAAGATCGTGGATTTAATCAAGTGACAGAGATCTCGTCAGAGTATCAATTAATTACAAGGATTTAATCTGAAGAAAATCAAAGTATCAAAGTCAAGACATGAAGAAACGTCACGGAAGTTAGTCACTCATGAACCAGACAGTACATCGAGTGTCAACGTTGAAGTGGTGGAATTGATTCATAATTTTCAGTGATTTTCAGAAGATATTCAGAAGAAGGGTTGCTGCTCAGGGTTAGTATTAATTCTCTATTAATTAATTAAGTCATATAATTTAATTAAGAAAATAAATTATATCTGTAAAGATTAATTTATTTGATTAATTAAATTAATTGATTAATTAATTCAGAATTAATATTAAGGATTTTCAGAATTTAAATTGGATTAAAAACAGTCTTAAATCAGCAAGACAATTGAAAATGAACTAGCATGACAATCA
The DNA here is from genome assembly GCF_009905375.1 of Apium graveolens. Taxonomy (NCBI): domain Eukaryota; kingdom Viridiplantae; phylum Streptophyta; class Magnoliopsida; order Apiales; family Apiaceae; genus Apium; species Apium graveolens. The sequence continues at coordinate 220,204,299 of NC_133655.1, read as the reverse complement.
GGATTGTCATACCGATTGTCATGCCAAGTCATTTCAATTGTCCTACCGAAAGTTCTACTGGGAAGGAGATAGTCTTGCTAGTTCAACTGATTGTCATACCGAAAGTCATTGTAGTTCAATCAGATTGTCTTGCTAGTTCAATCCATTGTCCTACCGAAAGTCTTGCCAGCTATAGGATAGTCATTCCAGTTCAATTCAATTCTGTTGAATGAATTAAAAAGACACAGAAGCAGCAAAAAGAAAAATAATCATCCAATATCATCCAATACAGAACACAAAACAAGAACACGGAAAGAAAAAGCAGCCGCCTCTGAAATATTCCATTTTTCATCTGCTTAATTCAAGATCACATTTCTAGTTTGTAAAGTTAAATCCAAACCACTAGAATTATTTATCTTGTTCTTGTGTAACAATCTAGCGGATCAAAATCCCTAGAACTTAATCTTAAATTGCGTTTAGCATTTGATTCTAATTATTACGAAAATAGAAAAAGTTCATGTCGAATTTATTCTAGATTTGTGATAATTAATTTGAGATTAATTCCTTGTAATCGATACAGTTGTTGTAACACCTTTCAAGTTTAATAATATTTTTATTTAACTTGAATTTTGTTTCACATTTTTTATTCCGCATTTATTCGATTATTTGGTACTGTTTGTATTCAACCCCCCTTCTACAAACACATTGGGACCTAACAATTGGTATCAGAGCCTTCTGATTAACGAACAAATCAAGATTCTAGACTTTTGTGATTTTTCAACTCCTTGAATTTTTATTCATTCAAAAATTCATAATGACTTCACAAAAAGTTGGAACCGTTAAAATTCCACAATTTGATAAAGAGAATTATATTATGTGGAAGAAGAAGATGCTCTTGTTTTTATAAGCTCCAATCAACTACCAAAGAAAGGAGTCGAATATAATTATAGGGTGATAAAGCTAATTAACAGTAACTGCAGAGATAATATGTGGTGCCTAAGCAATGTTAGAGCACAGAAACCGAGATCCGGCAGCAGTGGCAAGACCGTAAAACATGGCAAAAGCAAGGGCTGAACGTTTTTTTTCTGATTTACTGTTGATGAACAGTGAGTACTGCTCAAAACAGGTATCAGGAACTATCATATAAATAGATAAATAGATGGTTTGTCTAGGTGAGTTTTAACGTGTTGGAGAGTAATTTTCTTGAAAATTTTATCTTTAAGCAGTTGAAATTTTCTTGGCTTCTACTGTACTCACATAGTGTCTTTGTGGCCTCACCGCCGCCTCCGCGAAATTGATACTCTCTCGTCTCATCTTATATTATATTATGTGTCTTATTTTGACTAATATATGGTCAAATTGACTAGTTTTGACCGATAATTACGATAATTTTATATAATATTTTTAAAAAAAAAATACATTTGAAAGAGAATTAAATATATTTTCTAATGATACTAGTTTTAAAATTTATTTAATTATATATTATGCATAATTTGCTGTCAAAAATTAAATAATTTAACTGTTGACTAGTCAAAACAGGACAAATAATATGAGATAGAGGGGCATGTTTTTTAGGTCATTTTAAATTCTTTTTCTGACTGCACCCAATTGACTCACCGAGTTCGGTTCCCAAGTTGGGAAAGAGAATTTTGGTTTGTTTTCCATAATTGTTGAAGGTGATTTATTCGTATATTAATTTTCATTTAATGTGTCTTTATTCTGTTTGTGTTGAATACATCTTTTAGGAATAGTCTAAATGTATATTTCGATCTTTATAGATTTAATATGATTTTATTTTATTAGTTTTAGTATTTAATTAAGCTTCTTAAGCAATTTGTTTCAAGCTTTAAATTTGAATGTGATTTGGATTTAAAAATAGATCAAATGGATTTGACTGAGTTTATTAGCATTTATTTGGTAGATCAAGCTTGATTTTGATAATTTCGTTTATCTTATAGATTTAATGTGACTTTATTGGGTCAACTCTGATTTTAATTAGGTTTTTGAAGAATCTTTTATATGTTTAATTTTGATCATAATATCGATTGAAAATCATAATTGAAGGCATAAGTTAGGCTATTTTTATGGTTATAATTTCGTAATGATGATTGATTCTTAATATTCTAATTTTGTGCCTTTGAGGTCCATAGTTAATGTCATTTTTGTAATTTTTTAGAGGTAATTAAATACCATTGATGCGTTTGAAGTATTCCAATTTATATGTGTTGGTGTATACCAAAAAATATTATACGTTGATGTATACCAAAATGTTATACGTTGGTGTATATTAATTTTTATAAATACTTACATGATATTTATATTTGTATATATTACTGATTAAATATTATATGGTAGTGAGGTTCTAACCAAAGGATGTTCCCTTTGGTTAGATGTTATATTTTAACTTTTTCAACATATTTTTTATTATTTGTTACATTGAATTATTTTATTTTATATTTAATATTTTCAAATTATTGTCCGACTAATTTTATTGTTGGTTTTGCAAGATATCTACTTCATTCTACTTTTCATAGATGAATTTTTATCATCTAACCTTCCAGGACATTTTACATGCTCTTCGGTTAGATAATAAAATTTCTCAAATAAAAGAATTCCCTTTACGGCGGACCCTGTATTCTGATACTATTTATCCACGTAAAAGTGCTTCTTCAAAAAAAAAGTTTCATTAGTTGTGCTTAAATTTTGCAACCGGATCAACTTTAAAATTAAAATAAAATAAAAGTAATTTTAAAATCAACCATTTAAAATTTGAAATTAAGTTGCATAACTGGTTGCAAACGCAAATGTTGCAAATCATATTTCTATTTCTGATAAAGATTAAGTTGCATAATAGATTGAATAGATTGCAAACCATATTTTTGAAAATAAAATTGTAAAAATTATATTTTTGTAGATGATAGGATTTTTAAAAATAAATTTAAAAACATAGCTATTTTGGTTAATTTTTCTAATTTTTATTATAGCGCACATATTTTAATTAATTACGGTAAGTCGGTAAGGAATTCGACAAGCTCATTTCATTTAAAATTCAAATTTTAGCCCCTGATAAAAACAAAATTAAATGTTAGGTGTTTTCACTGGTAATGCAGTATGACCTTTTTTTATTTGCGAGTCTTCTGGAGTTCGTAAGAGAAAGTCCAACGCAACGGTATAAGTGATGTTATTTTCATAATTTAAAAATAAATGTTAAAAATTTATAAATATGCATTTATACATTCTTGGTTCTAAATGTAAAATTAAGGATACACTTATGCATCCATGACACATCATCAAGTAATTATAAATGATATTTATATTGGTAAATTTTAAATAACATTTAGGAGTGCAATACAAAAATGAGTTAAATTTGGAATTATTTGATTTCAAAATAAAAATTAATATTAAAGTTGTAGTTCTATCTTAACATAAAAATATATTTTTTGATATCAAATTACAACAATAATTATAACCATTTTGCATCTAATATTGAACTTTGCCGTAACCACAAGCATTACAAGGTTCTTTTGGCAGCCGGGTATCGAGTACAAAAAGGCCAAAATGAAGGGGATTTTGCCCCATGATCAAAGTATAAAACCTTGACCCAAGGAGGATCATTTTCTGAGCTAGAAAATTATATTATTGGGAGCAAATAAAATCTCTATATACTAATTGAGAATTTTAGATGATACGCGATAAGAGTTAGTATGTCATATTACTTTGTATAGCCATGCGAAACAGTTAATTTGTTTAATTATTTCTCAAAAATAAAAAAAATAAAAATCGACCACATCAAGTGTATGTAATCGTACATATTGTCCGCCAAAATACGTCACCCACGCAGAATTGATGACGGAGGGTAAAAAATCAAATAAAGTTAAAAGCAGACACTTGATAGTACCTGGAAATTTCACGGATGTTAATAAACGGGATTGGCCTAGTGACAGATATGTTAAATTATGGAGTCACAGTCCAAGAATAGTCTTGAAAGATGTTCAAACCTTATTAGACTTTGGAGTAATACTGGTTTTGGGATCTGCACCTGGACTCTTTAATTAGACCATCAACTTCAGATTTAATTGACAAGTATCTACTTGTATCTTGTGTAGTAGTACAAAATTATTAGCAAAAAGAAATATATAATTAATTGTTGTTTAAACAAGTGACTTGTAGATTGTTAGTACAATACATACCAACCCACCTACGCTACGCTACACTGTTCACAAATCGAGCTATTCGCGAATAAATTCAAACTCGGCTCGTTAAGAGCTCGTTCGGTTCGGTTCTTTAATGAGCTCGACCTCAAATGTGTTCGTTAAACAAAATAAGCTCAAGTCGAGTTTTGGGTTGTTCGACTCGAGCTCGGTTCGAAATCGGCTCGAGCTTACTCGTTAAAACTCGAAAAATTTATTTAGTCATGATTTAGTATTTCAAATTTTTTAAAAATATATTTCATCAATCCAACCGTATGTATGTCTATATATATATATATATAAGTGATATAACCAAATTAAAAAAATATATTTGATAAGTTATTTTTACGGTCAAATAGCGGTTGAACTGATTTTTTCTGGATCGGCTCGTTTATGTTCGCGAACAAGCACGTTTTCTGCTCGTTAGTTAACGAGCTCGAACTCGAACATAATTTTTGTTCGATAAAAAAGCTCCGCTCGGATCGGTTCATCAAAAAATAATAAATAAAACTTGATTTTGTTAGATCAAAACTTGACTCGTTTAGTGAACAGCCCTACCCATAATTTGTAAATCAGTTTATATAACTCATGTCTCAAGTAAAAGTTCACTGTATCTCTCCACTAGTGTCGTGGTTGGGTGGTTTGTTATTTTTGTTTTGTTGCTAGAGTTGCTGAATACTGGAGTCGGACTATCTTTTTCTAGCCAATTCACTTGAAACGGGGTTTTTCTAGAGCATTTACCCTAAATATATTTTATGTCAAGTGATAAATTTTTTAAAAATTTAATATAAGTTATCATTTTTAATTTTTATATTTTTGCTAATATTTTTAAATAGGTTAGGTTTCAAATTTAATTTTTTTACTTATCCAGATATATTGTTTGATCAAGTCCTGAATTTTAAATAAAAGTTCAGGTCACAAAAACTCTGATAATTTAGTCGGACAATCTTAACAATCATGATATTTTAAATTTAACTAGCATAATAACTCCCGCGAGGCCCGAGTTATTTTTCAAGAGTTTTTTTATGCATGCAATTATAATATTTTTAGTTATATTCTTATTTGTAAATGTTGTATAATTTCTAACGTAATTTATCTCTGTATCATTTTCATACAAGACATTACTAAATTAAACAACGTTTCCAATATAGCTCATGAAGAAAAATTTATATATTCTTGTTTGTGTTGTATAATTGTATTTAATGAATGAATATAAACAGGTAGTCAGTGTACGTTTAAAATGAAACAAATAAACTTAATACGTAGAATGTCGTTGGTATGTTTACAAAGAAAAAGTTAAAAATTAACATATATGTTGAATACAGAGTTGACCAAAAAATTTAAATTTTATTTAAATAAACTATATAACTGGTCGATATTATTACTCAGTTCTCTAATAACTTGCAATTAACTTACTCAATTTAAAAAGATAAAAAATGAATAACTTAATTCAGAATTACTTGCAATCATAATATAAAATAATATAAAATTTACACTACTGTGAATATAAAAGTTGATTTTAATAAAAAATATTAGTTTTTGAAATTTAACGTATGTATATTTGGAAAAATATTAGTTTTTTTACACCACTCTTAAGAAAATAAGATTAGGTTATACGTCTCTATGTTAGCATGTGAATTATTGTATGTTATATTTCTTAGAAATTACGATGGTTTCAATTATTTATATGTTAAATATCTGATTTATGTACATGTATAGTCATTATTAATATCTAGTGAGACAATTGATTACTTAAATAACATGTATTTATAATTATTCAAAAATTAAAATTATGTAACAAATAAATTGCAATAATTTATATATGGTATTCACATTATCACTGACAAACAATCCATATCTGTTTTTTACGCGACCGAGTATCAATCATGTAACATAAAAATAAATTATATATTGTAAGACTTATTATTGATGTTCATGATTTTTTTAAGAATTTTAAGGAAAAATCGTAATTATATTGTTATTTAAACTATTTTTAAGTTTCTTTCATTACAACTCTAATATTACTTCATATAATAATTTGATAATATTGTATACTATTCTCCTAAAATTAAATATTTTTCAATTCAATAAAGTTTTATAAATATTAGTTGAACTGGTTAATTCTTTCAAATTACTAAACAATATTTATTTTTTAAAATAGTATAAAATGTATTGAATCAAATGTTACAATATAGTATAGATATAACTTTTATTTGAATAATTTAAAATATTAAAATAAATCAAAATATTTGTACAATATTATCTTGATCAATAAATATTGTTTATCTAAAAGAATTCTTTTAAAATGCTAGTTTTTTTAAAGTGAAAAATGAAAAATAAATTGATTTAATATATCATCATAGTTTTAACAAATCTCGTGAGATCTCATATCAAATTTCAAATATTTTTAAAATCGGGACAAGTCTCAAAACACTATTGCGCTACCAGTGAAGTTAGTATATTTAATACAAATAGTCAATTGACTTGATTCTATAAACACCTCAAAAACATTAATTTATATTAATATAAAATATCAAAAAATTCATATTATTGGTAAGATATTATCGTCGAACTTCTAATATAAATTTACTAAACATAGAATGTGACAATGTTTTTAGGCTAGTCATATAGTCAAATTTCGAGTATTTTTTGAACAATGGGCCAAATTCTGATTTCAAATTCAAAATAAACTAAAATTCATTGACTCATTATAATTCGAACTTATCTAAATATTTAATACCAATCTAGATTATTTTTATATAGGCGATTCTATTTTCAATATTTTCTTTAAAAAATATATATGTACATTTTAATTACTTTTTATAATAAAAAATATGTTAAAAATATATGAGATATATTTTCAAACAAAAAATAATAATAAATAAGATAATAATCCATTTATGTACTATGCCTAAATTTATATCTGAAATTCAGTTCTTTAAAATTAATTGTACAAATATGCAACTATTTTTTTTTGCGGAATTCAAGTAGCTATTTTTAAAGTTAAATAAAATATTTCTTTAGCACACTTACATGTTATGTGTATAATAAAAAACACATGTGACAATATGGTGCAGTGGTACGAGGTTGTATTGAAGAATGAAGCAACTCCAGTTCGATTTCCACAAAACACAACTTTTATATAAATATTAAAAACAAGCATAGTTTAGTCTTTTTGAGACTTTTTAATCTCAAAATATTATATCTTTGTTGTGCTATTATATATAAAAGAGATTTGGAAGTGACGTCATCCAAAATCATAATGCAAACGGCTTTGGTAAAATTAATCGATCTTAATGCTAAATAAGTTTTATTATAAAAAGTTAGAGTAAGTTCATCCAATTAACCATACTATTGTGAAATTTAGATTTTAACCGGTCTTTTTGTACAGTGATATAATATGATAACAAATTAGCAAAAAGAGTTGTATTAAAATATTTATTTAAAATATTTACTCCCTCCTTATAGTAGTAGTTTTTTTTTTTGGAAAACAATTCGCATAGTACATGCCCACTTTTAAGTTTTTTTGCCACAGATTTCATTAATAACATGAAAAAAACCTCAATTCCGACAAACCTCCAATTGATCATGCAAACAGGTTGAAAAACAAAAAGACAAACTAAATAATTAGCCTCTTTCTTTCCGGATTGCTTAACTGACTAAATAAAAATATTCCGAAAATTAAAAATGAAGATAATGGTTTCTCGAGCGATTCATCCTGCATCTCCACCGAAAACAGTAGTTTCACAATTGACCCTCACATTAATTCCATAGATAGTACAATGTTCAGAGGACTCGGTTGCAAAAATTGAGAGAACCCTCGTGTTATGAACAAAAATATTTTGTGAGAGGTGAGCACATGCGATTTTAACTACCGTTCCAAAAGCACCCCAGTTATTTACCTGCCGGACACCAGCTATAAACCTGCCGAAAGTGTTGTTGATGCGAGATATTCAGATCTCCCAATACACTTTAAAATCCATTTTCAACACATCGCATAAAGCGAGACACGTCGCACAAAGCGAGACAATCAAACACATAAATAATAACTCAATTAAACGAAACGAAAAAGAACCGAATTTTTGAACAAAATTCGATATTTATTGAAAGAAAGTAAAAAACAAATGGAAAAAATGTTGTTTGGATGAAGAGAGAGGATGTGGCGATAGAGATGAAGATGGGTAGAAAGGGTGAATAAGGAGGTGTGATGAATTAGGGTTAATAAAAGTTTATTGACATTTTTCCAAAATTTTGTTCCTTAAAATATATAATTATATAATAATTAATGAGGGATGAATAAAATTTTCATTCATATAATTATGATGGGTATAAATTAAGATGTATTGTTAATTTAATATTTCCTTAATAAACATGAAAATTTGTAACGAAATTAGTGTAATGAAAAATCTTATATATTGACAGCTAGGGATGTTTGTTAATTTTTTAAAACAATTTGTATAATAAATTTTTTTGTTTGTGTACCTCGTTAATGCCGGTACAAAATATTTTTCCAATAAAAAATATCCAATCTATAATTGTTGTCTGAAAAGGTGGCTGTGTCTCCGTGTAAAACTTGACAGAACCCTTGGGGCGAAGCGTGAGGTGCAAGATTGACTGATGTGAAGTGGTTACTGCCTTGCTGGTTAAATTATATTAAGTATGATAAATAAAGATCTTATTAATCACGTTCTCTACCAAGACAGTGCCGTCTAATTTTATAACTCTTTGAAAAGAGTAAATCCTATCTTATGAGTATTCAAATTTTTGACATTAAAAAATCAAGCTAGCCCTGTCTTATACATTATGGAACAATTTTAACAAATATACAGTTGTTGTTTGATAAACGTATGCCTCATTTGGTTTTAATAAAATAAAATATTAAAATCAAATGCAATTTTTTATCAAACTTTTGAATTATTAATTGTCCATTTATATTTTCTCTTATATTTATATCTTTTCCCACAATCACGACTAATGCTCTTTAAGATAATAGTCTTGGGTCCAAGAAAAAGAAGATTATCAAGTTTATTACTCCCTCCATTTCAAATTACTTATTCCATCTTATTTTTACATATAATTTAAGGTGTTTTCATCGTATTTTTTATTAATTATTTTTAAAAAAAAAATTTTATGAATAAAATTTTAAAATTTTAAAATTTTATTCACAATTTTTTTTAAAAAAAATATACGGTTAAGTCACCTTAAAATACGCGTAAAAGTAAAATGAAACAACTAATTTGGAATGAATGAAGTATTTGATTGGAGTAAATACATATTTTCCAGTTGGGATCATAAAAAAAAATTATTTTAACAAAATCATTATTTTGATGATTATGAAGTAATCGACGTTCAATGGTATATACAAACAATATATAGTATTTAATAAGGAGAGACAGTTACGTACAAGAAAAATGCTAATGGAATACTGATCGTCATGGACATGGGTGAAAAGTAAAGGAGCGCCCCGCTAAATAAACGTATAATAATATTTTTTTATTTAATATACAATTCTTACTCCTTCTGCCTCATTTAATTATATACAGTTTTTTTTCAATACTTAAAACGTATTTTAAAGTAAATATAAAATATTTTCATAATTTATTTTTAAAATTTTCTTTTTATTAAACTTTAAATAAAAAAATTTATTTAGAAGAAGAAAATTAAAAGTTGATTTACAAAACAATATTTTAAAAAAATTTACATGAGCCTTAAAATATGTGTTGGCTCGGTCCCCTTCTACTTGCGGGCCAGAGAGAGTATAGAAGAGGCGCTAACGGAGAAAACCGTAGAAGAAAACAAAAAGTCAAGCTCCTTGTAGTTATTATATTATACATGGTCAAAAACCCAATACTCTTTGTAGTCTATATATGTTTGGCAGCACGATATAGATGTTCCCGGAAAGATGACTAAAGGTATACATTATGTGGCAACGATTTGTCACAACGAGTTGATGAATAAATGGTTTTTTGATCGTTGAAAGAAGACAGGAAAGACTAGGATTAAAACAACAATGCGGAGGGGCCTTTGATCTTGCCCCCGGTACGGGCTAATTTTGATTTTACCCCGCACGCGAACCACGGACAATATCAGCGATTAGTGTATATTTTTTGACTTGTAAAAACAACAATTTTCATTAGCAACAAATGTAAAAACAGAAAACAGAAAACAGAAAACACTATGTTTTTTGACTTGTAAAAACAACAATTTTCATTAGCAACAAACGTAAAAACAGAAAACAGAAAACACACCAGAACACCAAAGAGGCTGAGAGAAGAGCAGAGAGAAGGCCAACGATTCCAATTATCAACTCTTCCTTCCTAATTATGAGTACATAATCGCTTTAAAATCTTTTTCCATATCAATTTGAATCCTTATTATTTTGTTGGATATGAATATTGCAAAATATTGATTATTTTTATGAATATATGATAGTTTTGTTTGACTATTTCCATCTTAATTCGATAATATGCGTGTTTGTATTTGGTTTGTTTTAATTGAAATTAGCGTGTTGATTCCTAGTTCGATAATATGTGTAAATTGAAAAATAGGGTTTAGAATTTTAGTGATTTTAAGGTTCCGAATTTGGGGCTTATTATATGTTTAAGAATGATATTTTTAATCTTGTAATTACACGTATGAATGAGGCAATATTGAAATTGCGATAAATTGTGTTTTTTGATAATTAAAATTTAATTCGATATAATGGTATTTAATTGCAAAATTATTGGAAATTATATTTTCTTGGAAATTATTGTTATTATTTAGTTATATTTTGTTGGAAATTATTGTTATTATTTAATTCTTGTAAAATGTTGAATACGTGGTGACTGAATTTTATTTATAATATTTTCAAGTATGGCTAATTTTGATGATTTCGGGAATATGTTGTCGGGTCCGAATGTGCATAACATTATTTGGGACAACCGATATCACGTTAGTGAGGATGTTTGGGACGATGTAGGGATAGAGGAGTTAGATATCTATTCTGGAAATAAGTCTTTGAAGGATTGAAAGTTAAGAAGACCACAGAGGGATTTGTTACACATGCTCAGGTTTGGGATATTTGCAGACCCTCATGTTGTCTTGGCTACTGATACTAAGTTCATATCCGCTTTGGTGGAGCGTTGGAGACCGGGGACCGACACTTTCTTTACAAGACATGGGGAGATGACTGTTACATTAAAGGATGCGGGCTTCATTCTAGGGTTGCTTGTTCAGGGGTTGCATTGACATGTGGGGTGATAGAGAACAAGACTCAGTATTTTGTTAATAATTGGTTTGAGCCTTTGACCAATGAGGATTTGGACGAGGTTTTGTATCGGAATAATATCAAGCTATCTTGGTTGTTTGATAGATATGGTAGACAGAAACCCGAGAAGAATAATATGTTGGCCACAATTGTACATACAAAGGCGTATTTCCTATTCATGATGGGTTGTATCCTGTCTTTTGTTCATGTTCGGTACATCAACCCTCTGATTAATATGTGGGAGATTTCTTACTATGGTTGGGGTGCAGACGTGTTAGCTCACTTATATAGAGGATTGGAGAATGCTACGAAGAAGGGTAGTAAGACCATTATTTGTTGTGCGAGTCTGTTACATGTTTGGTCTTATGAGAGATTCCCTTGCATTGGCGTGTCTGTACGGTCCCCCGGTCAGAAGGATTATCCGATTGCTGAGGGATGAGCCTATTCTACTCATCAAGGTATTACAAAGAAGCGCGGGAAGGTAGGTCATCACCACATTTTACCACTTTATAGGGGTGAGTTTGTGATGTTGCTGATGATGAGGTGGTTTGGAGGCCATATGCTATATTCGGGGAGGTTATGGACAGTAAGATATACATGAATGAATAAATGAAACTAAAAGTTGGTGGTAACAAAAACCGGTGAAATCAAAATTAATACTTGTGTACCACTTAAATTGGGATTTCGCTTATTAATGAAAGTTATTAATTATCAAACTTTCTAAATTTGTCGAGCGGTATGAAATTGAAAGCGAAATGTTAGAACTTTTGTTAAGATATAGGCCCCGTTTGGTATTGTTGTTGCAGGCAGTTACAACTGTTTTTTGCTGAAAAAATATCAGAAAGGTATGTGGTAAATTCTAAAAGCTGCTGTCCGGAAAAGCGCTTTTGGTCTAAAAGCTGTTGTTAGCAAAAGCATGGCCCCCATGTTTTTGGAAAAAGTTGTTTTCAGCTTTTGCAAGAAGTATCTATCGGTTTCACCATCAAACCTTTCAAAAAATATTTTTATTATATATTATATCTCAAAATATGCATAAATTAAAAAAATACTTAATAGTCATCTAATCTTCCTGACAACACTTTTTCCACCAGCACTTTTTTTCATAGCACGACAGTTTTCAACATCACTCCCAAACGGAGTCATAGTCACTAGAAATGTATAGTAAGAATTAGTGCTGAGCAAAAAACCGAATAAAACCGAAACCGCTTAAAACCGATACAAACCGATCAGTTTAAAACCGGACCGAAACCGAAACCGAAAATTAAAAACCGAAACTGAAACCGATTATCCGGTTCCGGTTATAAGTTAAAACCGAACCGAAAAAACCGAACCGATCCTATTATTAAAATAAATAAATAAATAAAAATTTTTTAGATAATTTATATAGATTTTTAAAATAAAAATATGCAAATATATCTTTTAGGTATAAAAATGTATTGGTCTAGTATACATATACATCTCTTCTATATATAATAAGAGAACATGGTGATAATATTCATGAGATTAAAAAGACTCATTGAAATGACTAATTTACCCATGTACTTTAAATTTATATAAAAGAGGTTGTTGGGAGTAATTGAACCTAAGTCTTTATATTCACAAGTACATCACCTTAAAACTACACCACACTGTTACTTAGGTTTTTTATCATACACATAATATGTGAGTGTCGTAAATAGCGACAATTTATTTAACTTTAAACATGATTCCTAAAATATTTGTAGAATTAGTTTTGAACAATTGAATTTGAGATATAAAGTTAAGCATAGTACATGAACAGATCATTCCCTTCATTATTAAACAATTTTTAGTTTGAAAAGTATGTCTCATACATTTTTAATATATATTTTTAATAAAAAATAAATTGTACATATAATTAATTTTTTTATATGTTGAAAAGAGATACACTTATATAAATAATATATATATGTACTACATATTTAGATAAGTTATAATTAAAGTATTTCGATTTATTTCGAATTCAAAAATAGATATTGACCCATTTTTCAAAAAATACTCAAAATTTGACTAAATGGCATGCCCGTAAATACCACATCACTACCTAGGTTTAATTTAAATTACGAGTTCGACTAGAAAATCTTATCAACAAAAAAAGTTTTGTGATATCCTATATTGGTAAAAATTAATATCTTTAAGGTCTTTATAGAATCAAGTCAATTGATAATATATATCAAAATTACTAGCTTCAAAATCAGAATTTTACCCATTTTGTAAAATACTCGAAATTTGAATACATGACCCGGCCGAAAATACATCATCACTATCTAGGTTTAACAAATTTAAATTACGAGCTCGACGAGAATATCTTACCAATAAGGATAAATTTTATAATATCTTATATTAATAAAAATGAATATTTTTGAGGTCTTTATACAATCAAGTCAATTGATATTATATATCAAAATTACTAACTGGCTGGTTTTACATTATTACATTCGGAACTTGACCCAATATTTAAATATATTCAAAATTTGACATGAGATGTCACAAGCTTCGTTAAAACTACGAAGATATACTAAATCGATTTATTTAATAATGGTTCACTTTAAAAAAATTAGGTTTAAAATATTATTCAATGATGGTAAACTTATAAAGAGGTGCTCCTAAAGTCCTATTTTTTCATTCTCTTTAGAATAAATTAAACTACAACTATAAAGTAAAATTAATAATTTTCATTAACACGTTATTTGAAAAAAGGTAAGACATTTGATGCTTCTTCATAAAAAAATTAGTTTATTTATTGTATTATTTAAATAAAGATATATTTATATTCAAATATTTGTGAGACAATTCCTAAATTTTATATTATTCAATTTGATATGGTTATTATAAATAATCATATGCATAAAGTCTCTATTTTTTGTGAAGTTCTCGAGTCCAAAATCCTAACTTTATATTACAAGCAAATCTAATGGTTCAGGTTTTATGTTTTTAATAATTTAAAAACTAAAATAATAAACTACAGAATATAAACGTGTGTTATGGTGTTATATCATTAATATTAGGCAAATTTAAATATTTACCTGTTCTATAACGTGAATACGTATGTTCTTCAAACTGATCATGTTCTATAAAATCATATGTTCTGCAATGTTCAACTTGTCAAATGTATGAGATTTGCAAGATATTTATTAAAATAATGATATTTGTAGAACATGATTCACATTATAAAAGGTTAAAACTATAATGTACTGCACTATTTGATTTAATCCATGTTATGCTATCTAAATTAAAAAAAATTATTATTAGTCGATATTTTGAAAGGATTAACAAGTTCAACTAATATTTAAAACAAAATTTATCAAATTGAAAATATTTAATTTTAGAAAAATAATATACAATGTTATCAAGTTACTATAAAAAGAAATATTAGAATCATATATGAAAGAAACTTCTAAATGATCTGAATGATGATATTAGTACAAATTTATCTTCAGATTCTTGAATTTTTTTTCTGAATATCAGTAGTTAATCTTTACAATATATGAATTATTTTTATTGCACATCCATGACTGATGCTCTGTTGAGTAAAAATAGATATTATTTGATTGTTAGTGCTACTACGACTAAGATATATAAATAATTGTAATTTTTTTATTAGATAATTATAATTTTTGAATAATCATTAATAAATATTATTTGAGTAATTTAATGAATAACAATTGCATATATACATGACCAAAAATATCTAGCATATAAATAAATGAGACCAACATAATTTACTCAAAAATGTAATAATAATAATTTACATACATACACACACATGTAACTTTATCTTTACCAATATTAAAATATTCAATTTTAATGGTGTATTTCAGAGTTATTGATATATATACTAGAAGAAAATAACAAAAGTCTTTTATGTTCTGAAAATAAGAATGATCAATTAAATTTAAGTTTTTTTCAATGTGTTAAAAACTAAATAGATTATGTCAATTTTTTTCAATGTGTTAAAAACTAAATAGATTATCTGACAATGGTATTAAATCAACATATACGTTGAATTAAAAAAATTACATTTTTCTTAAAAAATAAACTTATATTAATTGTTAGGTCATACACACTGTAGAAGGGGGTTGGATACAGTGTTTACTACAATGAAATCGAATATAAGAACTCAAGTAACAAAACACAGATTTTATTCAACACAATAAACTCTGTTACAAAGAAGTGTTCTCTCTCAGTGATGAGCAAATTATCACGAGAGCTGCTAGGGTTACAAAGAATAATATTTTCGATTAAGATAACACATATAGTGTAAACCCTATGCTGTGTTTATATAGACACACAGTTACAAGATAATCTTCTAATTGATATCGAATATGATTCTGTATCCCAAAATATATCAATCAGTTATCTTTTCTTCCAAGTATTCTATTCTTCATAGAATTCTTCTTCATGCATATTTCTTTCTATTTTAGTCTCGATCTTCTTTTCTTTCAATCAGCCGCCTTCCTTATCTGAAATTCTCCCTAAGTCCTGATATTATCTCCAGATAAATATCTTCTGATAACTTAAGTTCTGACAACTTAAGTCCTGATATCTTAAGTCATGACTTCAGTATAAGAACTGATTTCCAGTTAAGTCCTGATTTGTCCTATTAGTTAAGATCTGAAAATTAAACACAAATCATCATTAGACATGACATCATAAATATATCTAACAATCTCCCCCAACTTGTAAATTAGCATAATATATAAGTTCAACAGATATTTGATGATGTCAAAAATATTAAGTACAAATGCATGAGAATTTGACTACATAACTACAACTTACAGTCCTTACAGCTTTACCATCCTTAAAGTCTGATATCAACTTCAGTTTGTATATCCTTCAGAATTTAAGCAGTTGTAGATCTTTGACTTGGCTTCAGTATGTGATCTCTTTAATATCAGGAGTTGTTCTGAGATAGTTCTTCAACAGACTTCTCTCAACATATTCAAGTTCATTAATCATCCTCCTTCTTGCATCTTTGAGTTCAACTGTAGATAGCAGCCCTGAGATCATTTATTTTTGATTTCCTTATATCCTGATTTAGTCTGATGATATAGGCTTTTTTAGACTCTAGATTGAATTCAAGTCCCTTAATACCAGAAAATGTAGTGATGATCTTTGCGGTATTTGGCTTCATTTCAACAATATCACCATTGTGAGATCTGTACTTAGGACAGTATGGGCTGTCAGACTTTACAGAGTAAAGCCTCTTCTGTCTTTGAATATTAGATTTTAAATAACCTGCATCACCATCTGTTGATCTGTTTTTCACTTGAAGTAGAAATAGAACATGTTCCAGTTCTTCAAAATACTTCAATGAAATAGCATTCTTCCTGATCTGGAATACCCTCCCATCTGTCATAAAGTATAACATGACATCTTCTTTCAACACGGAATGGTAAACCATTTGTACAGATTCAAGTTGATTCAATCTCTCAGGAGTTGCACCTACTCCTGGTTCACTTAAGGAAGTTGGATCATTGGTAGTGTTGTGTATTCTCTTCTCTTTAGAACTACCCAATCCTGATTTGTCTCTTGCTTCCTTTCATTGAACAACTCTTGCTTCAAAACCACTTGATGTAGTCTTCAAAGGTTGAGTCTGTTAAGCTTTGATGAATCCTGGTAGTAGACTTGTAGTAGGTTTAACATGAGCACTGTCAGAGGTTAATGTACCCTTCTTCTTATCTTCTGATATCAAGCCAACTTGAGCTATGTCAGAGGTTGCTTGCTTCTTTGTAATATCAGAACTTACTACATCTTGACTCTGAACAACTTGAACCATGTCAGAGGTTGATTGAGAAATCTTCTTTTTCTTCAGAGTAAGACTAGTATCTTCTTCATCAATTATTTCCTCATCCATGATTGGCAGATAGACTTTTACAAAGTCATCAATTTTAGCTTTGCCCTTGAACCTTAAATCTACCTCCACTTATGATTTGGCCTTGGTTGCCTCAGAAATTGTCTTCTCTTTTATCACAATTCCCTTAGGCTTTGGAAGTTTCTTTTCAACAATAGAAGCTTTAGACTCGGATTTGACATTTTCTGCTTTAAATCTGGCTTCTTCTTCCTTCAGACTTTCAAGGTTCATACCTGGATTTTCTTTAAGAAATAATCTCTTTGAAATTTCATCATCCAGCTTCTGTAACTTAGGGTCTTGATAGTAAACTATTGTTTCCTTCCCCTTGAACTTCAGTTTTTGCATAAACTCTTGACTTTCACCCTGTGTAGGAACATCAGGCTTTGTCAGAACTTGTTTACCAGAACTTATTCTTCTATCAGCATCGAGCTTGATCTCTGTATAGAAGTTTCAGTTTTCCTAGATGAAGAACCTTTGCCTTGACCATGACCTCTACCCTTTTCAGAGTTTCCCTGGTCATCATTTCCATCATCCTTATCCTTCAGTACTTGACTAGATTTGCATTTGGACTTAATCACTTTCTCCTCCTTTTTGACATCAGCAGGTAAAAGAAGAGAGACAAGCAATTCCACTGAGGATTGGATCTCATTGAGTTGAGTTTGCTGAGAAGCTTGATTCTTTAGAATTTCAGAAATCTGATCGTGTTGCTTCTCCTGAGTCTTTTCAATATACCCAATTCGGTCAAAGGCTGGCTTAAAAAATCTGTTCAATATTGTCAGCATTGTCAGCATCAGAACTTACAGAGCCTGCATTATCAACATCCTTTGATAGAATAACAGTATGTGAGGCTATAGAGGTTTCAACATCATCCTCTAAATTTTGATCTGCAACTAAGTTCTGATCAACATCCAAATTTTGATGCCCACCTACAATCTGATCTTCATTGTCAGATAATATTTGATGATTTGATGATTTTATCGTGTAGATATAATATTTTATGATTTGATCTTCATTGTCAAATTTTGATATGATTTGATGATTCCATCGTGTAGATAATATTTTTCTGGTCATTTTGGTATATTATACTTCAAATTTGGAGTCCAATAACATATAAAATTGATGTTTGATTCTCAGCTTTTAAAATTAGGGTTTTAATACTTTAAATGTTCTAAATCAAATTGGGGGGTTTCATTTTTTAATGATTCTGGGCTCGATTGAGTGATACCAACTGATAGATCATGGAAAACCCAGTCGATTCATGTGCTTGGTTGTGATGGAGGGTCCTGGGTATAACGTCGTCGAAAAACGCACTAGAACTTACAGAGCCTGCAGTATCAGCATCCTTTGATAGAATAACAGTATGTGAGACTATAGAGGTTTCAACATCATCATCTAAATTCTGATCTGCAACTATGTTCTGATCAACATCCAAATTTTGATGCCCACCTACAATCTGATCTTCATCATCTAGATTCAGAACTGGTGTTGTTGGAATATTTGCATTGAAATCAGCATCCAAAATTGGTGTTGTTGGTGGAGTGGCTTGAGTTGGTGGAGCTTCCAAGTACAGAACCTCAGACACAACCAAGTAATGAATGTCTATTTCAACACTTGTACCTGGGTCTTCAGCATGTACTGGATCAATGACAGGAGACGCAGGAGGTGTATGAACTTGCTCTGGAATATCCTCTTGTTCTTCAATAGGAGACTTGTGAGCTGATTCAGCAGTGGGAAGTAATTCAATTACTATAGGTTCTGTTGGGATCAGAGATTCCTGACCCCCTTCCTTAGCTGCTGCTTCCAGGATTTATTCAGAGTGTGATGATTCACTTATAGCTCTCTTGGCTCTTTGCTTTTTAAGTCTCTTTGCTGAAGTAGAGACGTTGAGAGCTTCATCATCAGAATTTAGCTTTCTAAGCCTTTTGAGGGGCCTAGAACTCCCAGTTTCAGTATCTTTCTGAGAAGATATCTTCTCAGCTTCTACAACAACAGGTTCTGATATTGGAACATGTTCCTCAATATCTGACTCATCTCTCAGAATAATTCTCCTTCTCTTCTGCTGAGACTGAGGCACAGACTGTGTCCTCTTGGGTTTTGAAGATGAAGGCTTCACTGGATGTGCTGATGGTTGTGGTTGAGTTTGAGGTTGGTGAGAGATGGTATGTTCTGATGGCTGTTGTGTTGGTTGTGATGAGTTGGTGGGTTGAACATCAGGATAGACAGATGTATAAGTTTGTGGATCAGCATTTACCAAGATTTATTTTACTGATTGAGGAATTTGTAATGGTCTCAAAACTCTCTTCTTAGTATCAGAGTTTAACAGGTCATTAAAGGCCCTTTTTGCAAGCTTAAAAGGTGAAGTTAAGCTACTGGCTAGTTGGTGTTCATCATCACAATAGAAACTATATATAAGCTGACAAAATCTAGCAAAATATACTACATTCCTATCTTCTGTCATCCTATCCCCTATAAAACCTAGCACAACACTTGCAAAATTAAAATGAGTTTGATTGATAAGGGCATACCCGATATGCTGACTCATTATGGGAATAACATCAAAGTTGGAGCATTTATTGGCGAATGCCTTGGTAATACAATCAAAGAAAAAACTCCATTCCTTTCTGATATAAGATCGTTTCAGTTGACCTAGCTTTCCCAAGCTTTGCTCATAGCCCAAACTTGTCATAAGCTGTTGTAAAACCGACTCCTCCACTGTAGAGAATGTACAATCTTCAGGTAAATGGAGAGCTTTGCGAATAGTCGACTTGGTAACCATATACTCAACATCTCCTGATGTAAAAATGATGCTTGGTGAACCAGCAACACCACCATTATCAAATAGCCCAGTTCTCCAAAATGTCAGCACTTGTTTGCCAGAAATAGATTGGGGTTCAGTCTGAGCATACCCAATCTCACTATTAGATAAGAAATCTTGTACAAAGTGCAGATCTGATGGAGCTTCAGCCTTGTTCAAGATTTCAGAATAGTAATTTGGTACGAACTTGGCTCCATCAACAATTAAATCCTTGGGCGCCATCAGAAATAAGTGAGAAATTAGAGTGCCTGAAAGGTGTTTGAGAAAATGTCTGTAAAGAAAACCGTCAGAAAATGTGAGAGAATAAGAAAAAGAGAAAGAGTGAATAGAATAGAAATGTGAATAAAAGATTTGAAAATCTTTTATCTCTTTTACTTAGACAACCCACGTGACAACAGTTATTGAGAAGTGGAACAGACCTTTACACCTGTCATCCATGCAGCAGTTAAGATAAAAGTTAATGGGCACGGTAAATAAGTAATGATTATATTGCACGTTCAGTTTAAAAAAAACTGTTCCCACTAAACAAATGATTATTACTGCTTTATCTCACATAATCCAATATTCTGAAAAATATAACCGTTCAAGTATTGACTTAAAAGAAAACCAAGTGAATAAATATTGCCACGTCAGCCTCAGAACTTGATTATTATCAGAATTTTAAAGTCATCAGAATATGGCTTCTTTAACTCAAAAAGTGAATGTTTATTTCTGTAATTCTTCACACAAATACTGATATAGTTTCTTCAGAACTTATGCAACTGACACTTAAACTATTCATCTAAAACAATATTGATCACCACAGTAATTTTCATCATTCATATGGAGTGTAAGTGTGTGTATTAAGCTAAATATCAGACAAAGAGTAAAGTTTGATTCACTTCAGTACATCTTAGAAATAAGGCATAACTAAGAACTGTGCTCAAAATTTGTTATTATGCTGAAGTCTACTATAGAATGAGTTCATGCATAAGTCCACCTCAACTGTTTTGTGCTCATTTTATGCATCTTTTAAAATTCCTTTTTACAGTGGCTTCTCAGTGTAAGTGAGTCAAAACTGCTTATCAGAACTTATGCTGTTGTCAAAGTATTTCTCCAATAATCATAGAGCATAAAAAGTCACCAAGAAAATTTTTGCTTTTCTAATGCATATTACTTAATACCAGCAATGCACTTGGGTCTTCCCTTCCACATTTTTACTCTAGATCTCAAAGGAGTACCTGACATTTAATACTTTTCTTCACTTTTTCTTTTGATAAGTGAGGCTTATCAGCACTTAGTACATTCATAAGATTTACCAACATCAGAACTTAACAGATAAGAAGCACTATTCTAGTTTTTGACTTAGTAATAAGATACACAAAGTAAACCTAACCAAGCTCAATATCAGAATTTGCTTGTGATAAAAGATTTCCACATAAATAATTACTTCATACATGGGATCATCAGTATGTTAGAGACTACTAGGTCAGCATTTAGCACAGTTATCCTCATTGGATTGAATAGTCACAGAAACATTCATATCACTATCAGAGTTTAGAAATTCACATCAGATAACAATGGGCACTTAGGAAAATTTCAATTAAAGCACAGAATATACAAAGATAGTAATATCTGTAAATACTGATCATAAAGTCTGATGTATCAGAACATAAACTAAGCAGATTTAGAGAAAGAACCTGAAACCATTCCAAGTTCATTTACCAATCTTGCAAAAGTAGCTTCATACAGTGGTTTTGTGAAGATACCTTCTAGTTGTTGATCTGTTGGAAAAAAATGCAATTCCACTGTACCCTCCATCACATGTTCCCTTATGAAGTGGTACCTAATGCTGATGTGCTTTATCATTGAGTGTTGAACTGGATTACCTGTCATAGCAATAGCACTTTGATTATTACAGTAAATAGGGATTTTAGAATATGTTAACCCATTATCCAGTAACTGATTCTTCATCCAAAGAATCTGTGCACAACAGCTTCCTGCAGCAATGTATTCTGCTTCTATATTTGATGTGGAAATTGACTTTTATTTCTTGCTAAACCAAGAAACCAATCTGCCTCCAAGAAATTGGCAGCTTCCACTTGTGCTTTTCCTGTCAATTTTGCATCCTGCAAAATCTGCATCCGAGTAACCTATTAGCTTAAAGTCTGATTCTCTAGGATACTACAATCCCAGATTAGTTGTACCCTTAAGGTACTTGAAAATTCTTTTCATAGCTGTTAAGTGAGGTTCTCTTGGATCTGCTTGAAATCTTGCACAAAGACAGGTAGCATACATGATATCAGGTCTACTTGCAGTTAGATAGAGTAGTGATCCAATCATACCTCTGTAATCAGTAATATCTACTGATATACCAGTATCCTTATCCAATTTTATTGCAGTTGCCATAGGAGTGGATGCACTTGAACAGTCTTGCATTCCAAATTTCTTCAACAAATTTATGGTGTACTTAGATTGACAAATAAAAGTTCCTTCTTCATTCTGCTTGACTTGAAGGCCCAGAAAATAGCTAAGTTCTCCCATCATACTCATTTGATATCTTGACTGCATTAACTTTGCAAACTTCTTACAAAGTCTGTCATTTGTAGAACCAAAAATGATATCATCAACATATATCTGCACCAAAAGTAAGTCCTTTCCATGGTTGAGATAAAACAATGTTTTGTCAATAGTCCCTCTGTTAAATTCACTTTCCAGAAGAAACTGAGTTAAGGTCTCATACCATGCTCTTGGAGCTTGCTTAGGCCATAAAGTGCTTTATCAAGCCTGAAGACATGATTAGGAAAATTTGAATCTACAAAACCTGGAGGTTGTTTAACATATACTTCTTCTTCCAATTCTCCATTAAGAACAACACTTTTTACATCCATTTGAAAGACTGTAAACTTTTTGTGAGCAACATAAGCCAAAAATATCCTTATGGCTTCCAATCTAGAAACTGGTGCAAATATTTCATCATAATCAATTCCCTCCTGTTGAGAGTATCCTTTTGCAACCAGCCTTGCTTTATTCCTTGTAATTATGCCATCACTATCAGTTTTATTTCTGAACACCCATTTTGTACCAACAACAGATCTGTTCTTTAGTCTTGGCACTAGGGTCCAGACTTTATTTCTTTCAAATTCATTTAACTCTTCCTGCATTACTTGCACCCAATCAGCATCTTGAAGAGCTTCTTCCACTTTCTTTGGTTCAGTCTGAGAAAGAAAAAAGTGATAGAGACATTCATTTGATGTTATTGTTCTAGTTCTTATACCTGCTTCTGGATCTCCTATAATCAAGTCAGGTGTATGTGCTTTAGTTCACTTCCTTGCAGATGGAAGATTATCTCTAGAACTGGATGCTCCCCCATGATCCATGCTGTCTCCATCAAGATATTCTGATGCTCCCCCCGAAATTATGCTCTCTGAGTTGGATCCTTCAGAATTTGAGTTTCCAGAATTATCAGAACTTGGCTCATCAAAACTTGAAGAGCCTGTTCTAGGTTCTGATGCTTCTTGAGATGTGGTTGTATCTTCAATATGCTCCCCCTGCACAGGTGCATTTTCCTTTGGCGTAGTTACCACAGTTTCAATAACATCGGAGTTTAACCCATCAGAGTTTGCAGTATCAGGATTTAGACTGTCAGGATTTACAGAATCAGAATTTAAACTTCATTCTCATATCTCATTTGATCATGATCATTGAAATCTTCAAGTCCTGTAATCTTCTTATCATCAAAAGAGACATTGATAGATTCCATGACAACCCTTGTTCTTAAATTGTAGACTCTGAAGGCTTTTGTGGAAAGTGGATATCAAACAAAAATTCCTTCATCAGCTTTTAGATCAAATTTGGATAGCTATTCAGGATGAGTCTTAAGAAAAAAACACTTGCATCCAAATACATGAAAATACTTCAGATTTGGCTTCTTTTTCTTCACCATATCATATGGTGTCTTTCCATGCTTGTTGATAAGTGTTGCATTCTGAGTAAAACAAGCAGTCTGCACAGCTTCAGTCCAAAAATAGGTTGGTAACTTTGCTTCATCAAGCATAGTTCGTGCAGCTTCAATAAGAGTTCTATTATTTCTTTCAACAACTCCATTTTGCTGTGGACTTCCAGGAGAAGAAAATTCCTGCTTGATTCCATGGTCTTTGCAGAATTCTTCCATAATCAAATTTTTGAACTCAGTGCCATTATCACTTCTTATGATTTTCACAGAGTCTTCAACCAATTTATCCAGTTGTTTGACATGATCAATCAAGATAGATGTAGTTTCACTTTTTGTGTGCAAGAAATACACCCATGTGTATCTGGTGAACTCATCCACTATGACCATAACATATTTCTTCTTTGCAATAGACATGACATTCACTGGACCAAATAGATCAACATGTAGTAGGTGATAAGGCTCAAGAATTGAAGATTCAGTCTTGCTCTTGAATGAAGATTTTCTTTGTTTTTCCTTTTGACATGAATCACAAAGGCCATCAGGAGCAAACACTGATTTTGGCAGTCCTCTCACAGGATCTTTCTTGACAAGTTCATTTATATTGTTAAAATTTAAATGAGAGAGTTTCTTGTACCAATTCCAGCTTTCTTCAATTGATGCTCTGCTTAACAGACAGATTACAGAACCATCAGAACTTGTTGAAAGCTTGGCTTCATAAATGTTACCATGCCTGTATCCTTTCAGAATAACTTTGCCTGTAGATTTGCTTACAACTTCATAGTGTTCTTCAAAGAAATCCACATGATAACCTCTGTCACAGATTTGACTAACACTCAACAGATTGTGTTTAAATCCTGAGACTAGAGCTACTTTTTCAATGATGACATCCCCAAGATTGATATTGCCATATCCCTGAGTTTTTCCCATGTTGCCATCTCCATAAGAAACACCTGGGCCAGCTTTCTCCACAAAGTATGATAGCAGGGCTTTATTTCCAGTCATATGTCCTGAACATCCACTGTCCACAACTAGGATATTTTTCCTGTTGCCCTGCAATCACAAAAACCACTAATGATTAGTTTTAAGGACCCGGACTTGCTTGGATCCTTTGACCTTATTAAGTTTGTTAACATTTGCAGCGGATTTAACATCAGAGTTTAAGTTAACATTTTTCTTATCAGAATTTACAGTATCAGACTTTGCATCAGAACTTATACTAGAAGGAATAATGCTAACTTTCTTAAAGAAGGTTTTATTTGATAATAATCATAGTACAAACTATGATAGTCCTTACAAGTATAAATGGAATGCCATAAACTACAACAATGAAAACAAGGATTTTGTGGCCTATATCTAACAGACTGACTCTTAACTCCTGATTTTGAAGGTAAGGAGTTTATGTTTTTATTCTTCCCGCAAAAAGAAGCCAGATGGTTAGAATTTCCACAGTTATAACATTTCTTTCTAGGAGCATTAGGAACAGGCTTATAATCATTGTTTTTATTCACTCCTTCCTTTCCATTCCTATTTTTCCTAGGTGGCTTTACCTTGTTTACATTCTTTACATCTTTCAGCTTATGCTTAAGCTGCTTCTTTGTCATTAAGCCTATGTTAACTTCAGTTGGCTTATCCTGTTTTGGTTTGTCAGAAGTTAATTTCTCTTTAACTTCTGATTTATCAATATCAGACTTTACAGCTACAAACTTTACAGGATTTACCTTTGGCTTTTGTTTAACAACTATAGGCTCAATTTCTACAGTTCCTTTATTATTCTTATCATCTCCATAACCTAAGCCCTCTTTCCAGTTTCCACTACTTAACAAATTCTGAGTTGTTCTTCCTGAGTTAGTCCAAGTCCTGATAATCTCTCTTTCCTTTTCTAACTCAGTTTTTAGAGATTGATTCAATTTTAACACTTCATCTCTAACATAAAAAACACCATCTCTATCTTTCTGAGTTTGATGGAACATAACTAACTCTTTTTCTAAATAGTCATTCTTTTTCTTAAAAGCCAATTTTTCAGAAGTTAACCTTTCACATGTTAAAGTTTGATCTCTATAACTAATGAACATGGTTTTAAGATATCTTCTCAACTCAGTAATATCATCAGTATGAAGAGCATAAGTTTTTTGAGTTACCTTTAACTCAACAGCTTCAGAACTGCTATCAACATTTGCCATCAAAGCCTAGTTCACCTCACTTTCAGAATCTGGAGTGTCTGTCCAGCTTTTCTTCTTTGTGACAAGTGCCTTGCCTTTGTCACCTTTTCCTTTCTTGCAGTCAGGAGATATGTGACCTTTCTCACCACAATTGTAACATTTAACATTTGAGTGATCTCCTCTGTCAGACTTTCCAGCTTTGCCTTCAGATTTTCTGAATCCCTTCTTATCAGAACTTCCACTTTTCCTGGAAAACTTCATTCCCCTTCTAAATTTCCTGTAAGCTATCTTTGTGATACCCTTCACCATAAGAGCACATAATTTTATCATCTCTTCATCAACATCCATCTCAGATAGACTTTCAGTTTCTGAATCCTCATCACTATCAGAACTTGATGACTCAGTATCAGACTTTGTGATGAGAGCCTTTCCTTTGCCTTTCTTTGAGACAGCCACTTTAGGGGATTCTTCCTCAGCCTTAAGAGCAACTGTCCTTGACTTTCTCCCTTTCCTCTTATTTCTTTGTTTCATCTCAAGTTCATGAGTCTTGAGCATACCATAAATTTCATCAAGAGTAGTTTCATCAAGAGCATAGTTGTCTCTTATAGTAGTTGCCTTCAAGTCCCAACTTTCAGGAAGAGCTAAAAGGAATTTAAGATTAGTATCTTCAAGATCATATTCCTTATCCACCAGTGACAGATCATTCAAGAGTTTGAAAAATCTGTCATATAAACCAGTTAATGACTCATCAGGTTTTGAGTCAAAGTGCTCATACTCTTGAGTGAGTATAGTCTTCCTGTTCTTCTTAATTGAATCAGTTCCCTGACATCTTGTCTCCAAGGCATCCCATATCTCCTTTGCAGTCTTGCAGTTAATTACCCTGTTTGACATGACATTATCAATGGCACTATGCAGCAAATTTCTTACCTTTGCATCCTTTGCAATAGATGAGATATCTTCAGCTGTATATTCACTTTTCTCCTTTGGTACAGTCTGTGCTGGCTGATCTGTAACTACAACAGAGAGCTTGGTTGGCTTATGTGGTCCTTCATTAATTCTGTCAAGGTATTCTGGATCTGTAGCTTCCAGAAACGTAGACATCCTCACCTTCCATATGGGATACTCAGAAGGTTTCAGTATGGGAACCCTAATAGTCTCATATCAATTATGGATTTGAGTCTTTGGAGTTTCTTCAGTTTTGGTGGGCTTGGTTGGAGTTTGTGTTTCTTCAGACATGATTATTTTTGGATCTTTACTGTATGTATGTTAACAGATTGCTCTGATACCACTTGTTAGGTTACACACACACTGTAAAAGGGGGTTGAATACATTGTTTACTACAATCAAATCGAATATAAGAACTCAAGTAACAAAACACACATTTTATTCAACACAATAAATTCTGTTACAAAGAACTGTTCTCTCTCAGTGATGAACAAATTATCACGAGAGCTGCTAGGGTTACAAAGAATAATATTTTCGATTAAGATAACACATATAGTGTAAACCCTATGCTGTGTTTATATAGACACACAGTTACAAGACAATCTTCTAATTGATATCGAATATGATTCTGTATCCTAAAATATATCAATCAGTTATCTTTTCTTCCACGTATTCTATTCTTCATAGAATTCTTCTTCATGCATATTTATTTATGTTTTAGTCTCGATCTTCTTTCCTTTCAATCAGACGCCTTCCTTATCTGAAATTCTCCTTAAGTCCTGATATTATCTCCTGATAAATATCTTCTGATAACTTACGTTCTGACAACTTAAGTCCTGATATCTTAAGTCATGACTTCAGTATAAGAACTGATTTCCAGTTAAGTTCTGATTTGTCCTATTAGTTAAGATCTGAAAACTAAACACAAATCATCATTAGACATGACATTATAAATATATCTAACATTAATTGTAGTGTAAATTCTACTTTGTTGAATATTACGATTGCAGGTCTTGACCACTTTAATTATGCATTACTAATATTTTTAAATTAAGAAAGGTAATTTTAAATTAGTAATTACTTTAGTAATAAAATATCTCATTACTCCGGGTTTATTTGACATAAACTCAAAAAAATTACTCGACTCTGCAATGTACATATATGTTAATTTTTAGTTTCTTTTTATAAACATATTCACAATATTTGATGGATTAACTTCAATTTTTTCCTTTTATACGTACAATGACTACCTGCTCGTATTCATTTAGTAAATATAAATTACACGACACAAATAAGAAAATATGTATTATGAATAACGAGATCTATTAAAAACGTTATGAACGTTATTAATGTTTTATATGAAAATCATACACATTCATAGATACTCAACTTGTATCTGATATGTTGTAGACGTTATACAATTTTTATCAATAAGAAAATGATCAAGAATTTTACTAATATGATTATATAGTGTACAAAAAAATCTAGAAAATGACCCGTGTCTCGCACGGGTTATTATGCTAGTTATAATGAATGGACCGAGTTACTCGTTACTAACTTATTACTGGTACTTATGTAACTAGTTTTTGTTAGGTCACACAATACTGTAGAAGGGGGTTGAATACAGTGTTTAATACAATCAAATCGATTTAGAACACAAGTAACTGAAAACAGATGTATTCGATATAATAAACTCTGTTACAATGGAACTGTTCTCTCTCAGTGATGAACAAATATCACGAGAGCTGCTAGGTTATAATGTATGATCTTCTCGATAATGATAACACATATAGTGTAAACCTATGTCTGTGTTTATATAGTACATAGTTACAAGATAACTTCTAATTGATATGGAATATAATTCTATCTCCTAAAATATATCAATCAGATATCTTATATAATTCTTCTAGTCCTTTAACTCTTTCCTTGCATATCTTCTTCTGTATTAGTCTCGATCTTCTACTGTTAATCAGCTTCCTTCCTTAACTGTAAGTCCTCCCGTACTTAAGTTCTGATATGACCTTAAGTCCTGATATGACATTAAGTCCTGACTTCCAGTTAGTACTGATTCTAGTAAGAACTGATATTTCCTGTTTTTTAAGATCTGAAAATGAAACATTAAACACATTAGACATGACATCTCAAATATATCCAACAATCTCCCCCAACTTGTAAATTATGCAAGAATATACAATTTAATAGATTTGATGATGTCAAAAACATTTAAGTTCAAATGCAATAAGAGTTTAATAAGACTATCAATTACAACTTACAGAACATCCAGCTTTACCAACATCACTGGATCAATCTGAATCCATAATGATTCTTAACAAAATCTTTCACCAGCTTATCTTCAGCTTTCCTCAGAACTTCAACTAACTGTGCTTTGACCTGCATCAGTTTTTCTTCTTTACTATCACTAATCTGATAAATGGCTGTTCTGAGAGCTTGAATGGATGTTCTTTCAAGTCCAT